>NC_141139.1:600000-900000 GCF_053477565.2 Lygodium microphyllum | reverse complement strand
TGTTCTTGGGGACATTTCAACATTCATTACGTGCACACAACACCTGATTTGCACACCACTAACTTCCACAAATTTAAAACGAAATTACCACTTAAGGTTTTGTGAAGCCCACAACGAGAGAGAGAGAGAGAGAGAGAGAGAGAGAGAGAGAGAGAGAGAGAGAGAGAGAGAGAGAGAGAGAGAGAGAGAGAGAGAGAGAGAGAGAGAGAGAATGTGTGCATGCGTGTCTCTATATGTCTATCTATCTTCTTCCATTCAATGACAAAACAATAACATACTATACATTGAGAATAAAGGAATGACTAACATGGGTGGTTCCTTGCTATCATCAAGGGAGAAGGTCCTACTTCCAACATCCAGTGTAAGAAAATATACACTAGAAATCTCTCTCTCTCTCTCTCTCTCTCTCTCTCTCTTTGCATGTACATATATCCCAATAGTTTATCTAGATCATTATCTCATGGAAAGCTAGCTATCTCTCTCTATCCTACTGGACTCTATACTGACTATGTCTCCAAAACCTAATTATTTTATCCATTTTGTAGAAGAGGGATCCTAGGGTATACTAGTGGTTAAACTCTTGCACCAAGCATGTTTGGCATCTTAACTTTGGTATTGGTTTTGTTGAATTTATAGAAGTGGGCCAAGTAATACCTCAAAGTCATGCACATTGACCATGTTCAAAATGTTAGAATCAATAAAAGTATTAAAGTCTCAGTGCATTTTTCATCAATTAGCATGCTAGTAATCACAAACATGAAACATTTTCATGCATTTCTAAGAAGATCACAAGGTTATCGTGGAACAAAACCAATAGTGATTTTAAATATGGATGTTATTTAGCTAAAAAAAAGTGGTTTTCATTATAGTAGTTCCACTATCATAACAAAATTATTATTTCATGTTCGAGGTTTATAGCAAGCCAATTGATAAGAAAGTCTCTACCCATTCATATGTATAAATATTTCCTAAAAATCTAAGCATTTTTTGTATGATTTATTTTCCTTCAAACGTGGAGTTATTGAAAAATAGCTCTAGAAAAACGAAGTTGGCTCTCTTTTCGACAAAACTATTGCATGAATATGAATTCATGACTCTCCCCTTTTGATGACCACAACATGAGTAATGCCTAACCTCACTTAGTAATTCAAAGCTATATAACTCTTATTATCACCTCCTACAAGTCCTTTCTTTATTGTATGAGGGAAATACAAATATTGTGATCACTTGGTTTTTAGTTAGATATAGCAATAAAGTAAAGTTGGATTGACAACAATATACTCCCAAATTCAAATAAACTTTGTTTAGATAGGCAATCTTGCAATTTTAGATGCATGATACAAGTTATCAAGTAGAAGGTTCATTCAAAGGAAGAGGCTCTCTGGACTCTATTGATGAGCTATACATGTCAATGTATTATAATGAGACAAAAGAGTATTAGGCAGGAGAGGAGGAGTATCAGGAGGCTGCATGGGGGGAGGGTCAAGCGACTGGGTGTGGGTGAGCTCAATGACAAGGCTGCTCTTTGGCTACAACATAGGGGTGAGCATGCCACTGGTCACGACTATTGTAGGCACGAACCATCTAAAGTGACATGGAATGCATAAGGAAGGTTGATTATTATAGATTTAGGGCATTGTATATATAGGAGGGACCAACTACATTAGTAGGAGGCATGACAGTTGAATCGACCTAATCAGGGACAACTAGAGCTTCCTCTAAAGGACTTATAGGAGAAGTGAGAGACGAATGCATGAGGGGTGGCTTGGATAGCAAGGATACTATAGTAGGAGATGCTAAATATTCCAGGGTCATGATTGTCTACAACTAGGTTGAGAAGCTCATCTGACGGGACATCTTGTGAAGAATGAGGCCAAGAGCATGATGAGAAGGGCTATTGCATGCTGAGGACATGATTGAGATTAACCAAATAATGTGAAGAGTTGTGGATACCTCAATGATTATATGGGCTTTGGCTTGGTCTCCATCACGGCCTCCATCTACATCCCTGAGAGCGTACTAAGGGAATCTAGTCACCACCAGCACACTCTAGTACTCTATGACTAAGCTCCACCTATGCCACATTCTATCCTATTTCAAGGGCAAAAAAGGGGGGGCAGAGCCCCTCCATAGTCCTCGTCCATGCTGTCGATGGGGGGGCTCTGTCCCCCTTTTTTTTGCCCTTGAAATAGGGCAAAGGGCTCCACATGCTGGGGCTTAACAATGTGAAGATAGTGATTAGTCTACAACCACTCAGCTATCTCCTCACACCTCCTTAAGACTTTTCCACCGACCTATCTACGTTGCTTTTCCAGACTATAGGCATGCCCATATCTTCTCTTATGCTGCTTCTTATCGACTTAGTAATGTTGTGGACGTCAAAATTCTCCACAAAACTCGTAGCATGCTCTATATCGACTCTCTCTCCATCTCCGTGTCCTATAGCATGGACAACACACCAGCCCACAGACCTTCAACTGACAGGGCAATAGCCTCAATCTCACCAACCTAATCCCCTCAGAAGAAAACATGTTGTTTCATAAGGTGACAACATAGCTCCCAACTATGCATTGACTATGGGCATGTAGATAATGACGCCCCTTTTTGGGCCCAAAATAGGGTCAAGTGCTCTAATGCCTACAGAGCTAGACACTGATGATGGGGGGTTATGTCCCCCCTGTTTTTTGCTCTTGAAATAGGGCAAAGGGCTCTAATGTTGCCTAATGCTCCAAATAGAGCCTGCATGGCATCCACATTTGCATGAATGATGGGGTAGTGCCCCCCCTTTTTGGCCCCAAAATAGGGTAGAGTGCTCTAATACCTAATGCTCTAACTGGAGCCCACATGGCACCTGCATCCATGTGGATGATGGGGGACTTTGCCACCCCCCCACCTCCCCTTTTTTTTCATAGTTATGCTATTTGTTTAATAGAATACTGCCATTTCCATCTACACACAACCTTGGCATCTTGAACACCACAATTGCCATCTGGACATGTTTTCTTGGTGAGGTGCTTCACCCTCCCTCCTCATTGTTGTAAACTGGTAGCCATCCAAACTGGTATCTCATTTGTGAGTCCTCCATCTAGTCCACAAGAAGATCCCTATTCTCATCCACAATAGAAAGCTCATTTTTCACGAGTCATCCATCATCATGCAATATGTTGATGAGGCTTAGGCCTCCAATAGCCCATCATTCCTCCCCTCCAAGGATGACCCCTACCACAAATCCCTCACCCTCTTAACTATGCCAATAAGAAGGTGCTTTACTAGGGCCTCTCTCGTGCCTACCTCTGATCAATTGATTGAGAATGCTTATGCATGTTCTCAAGTTTTTAAAAACTAATAAATACTAAAAATCAACTTTTATTTCTCTATTATCCTTCCTTGTAGCATGTAGTTGTTTGGTTATCTTACATCTCATGGTAATATATGTAGTTATATTGTGGTGTTACCAAATCCATTACACACATCTCCTAATCCCGCTATGATTACTGTTGTATGTGCATTTTTATGTTATATACGTGATATGTTTTTCCTTATTCCTATTGTTGTATGATCATTTGTATCTAATATACATAAGAATTCTTGAAGAGGATATCTAGGGCAAGCTTCATATTGAGGTTGGCTATATCAAAAATGAGTACTACAAACAAGCTAAGAAAGGAGTTTTAGCTATAACTATCAATTCAATCCATAAGCTTATGATGGGACCTAAAATGGGCCGGCACTAGCTATGGCACTAGCCAGACACAATAGACAACCCCACCACACGGCCTTGCGGGCCAGGAGCATCTGTAATATACCGATGTACACTAAATAGACTTAATTATGCATTTGTAGCTGATATGTAGTCCAACGTTTACCTTCTCTTCTCCTCAAAGGGAGATCCCATAACATGTAGGCATAGTGTCTCATCACACAAACATAAGGAAGCACCTCTCTGCTGATTTTCACGGCTCCACTGCGACTCTCCTACACCTCAGGGATTGGCTCCAATATGCGTCGCTCCAATATATAAGACATAACATACAAAATCCACTCTTTTCTTGTTTTTTATGCTCCATGAATATATAAATCCTCACCAAATAGTCCCAAATAAAGCATACAACTGACCTACAGTAAAGGCTCCTTTCCACCCAACATATAAGTCATATCCTAGGAAGACAATTGCTATGCAATCTAGGACTGATACCATGTCATGTGTCATGCATAGTGTATATGATCCTAGTGCACAAACAATATTTATCAAATCAACATTTTGTGATGTGGAAAAACCATCCCTTTCGTGAATTTCACTAAACGTATGCTTCAATGTATGGAGACTAGCACCGATTTCTCATGCTACTAGCCCCTTAAACTCAATTATTGTAATTCTAAATGAAATGCACAATCAAGTATTTCAAATATTCAAACCCTCTCAGCCCTCTTAATCTCTTAACCTCACCCTTTCCCTCTAACGTTTAGGTTATGTTGTGTTGCATAGGTGTAGGGTATTATTTTGTATGTATTTTTCGCGTAAAACAGAAAAAACATGAACTATAACACATTAAAAAATCCAAACTAAAGCCAAATATCATGCCTCAGCTTTTTTTTTAAACCACAACCATGGATCATGATTTTCTAGATTTTTATAAAGTGAAAATCCTAAATTTCCCCATTTTTTAGTTATTTTTCTCTATTTATTTGTGCATAAAAATAGGCTATCTTTTGACTTATGATTAGTGATTAATTATGACATCTGAAAGATGTTTTATCTCAGAATTTTATCCCATGCACATCTCTTTTCCCCACCCAAAACCAATAAAACCTTCATTTTTACACTAAAAATGCACTTTTGGAGCTATAATTTAATTATTGCAACTATTTATCATTATGGGTCTGCATTTTCTTAATGCACAACCCTCAATCATAATACAAACAAGCTCCAAATAAATTTTTGTTCCATATGAATTCCATTTCAACCATCAAACATAAAAGAGAAGCAAATTTCCTTTGTAAAAATGATGCATACTGCTTATTTGGGTGTTGCGGGTTTTTTGATTAATTATTTTGAGTTGCCAATGCACCACTAATGAGCAGCAAATCCTCAATGCTGAACATCTCCTCTCAGCCACCTCTTTATCTTGGAGCAATCCAGGGCAAGCATCCTTCAACGGGTCTTCATTCATCTTGAAGTGCATGAACTACCCCTTAAGGGGAAAGAGAGGGAGGAGAGAGAAAGATTACAAAATGAGATTTTTGAATCCTCCATTAAAATGGGCAAGCTTGCAGCTGTCTTGTTCCTCTCCCTGCCCTAATCGAGAATCCCCCTTTCTCTCTCCAAACGGGTTAGAATCAGAGAGGCATCGAGCAAAAATGACGCTTCCCTCTGTTTGATAGTTTTTACATTAGTTTCAAGGCTTTTATTAAGCCTAAGATTTAAAACATTAAAATAATCGATTCATCTTTTTGTGTTTACACTGTCTCATAAGTGGATTTTTCAATTTTGAAGGCCCAAACAAACTCCGATTTTCCATCCGACTGGATAGGCGGCCTCATGGTGTCGAACTCCATCAACTTGGCCTCTCCCACACACTTTACGGCTTCTTGATCTGATAGCTACTTTATAACGCCAAACCTTGCATGGATTAAATGGGGGGTCAAACGACCTCCGATTGATGAACTGAGACTTGTGTTGGATTCCTGATGTTGAAATGCATCTATGAAAAATCTAGCTCAGCCATCCGCCACTATTTGATTTTTCATGAAAATTGGCTCTTTAATGCCTCTCACGCACTTTTCGGCTCCAAAACGGGCTCCAACGCTCCAAGAACAGGTCCAAATTGGGTCCTAAAATCTACCTCTCAGCTTAGAAGGATCTAAAGTTGTTATAGTGTCATCCCCTTATACTAAGAGATAAGAAAGTGGTTGCTATTGTGATATATGAGGGGGAGGCTACATGCATCCCATGGTTTCTTTCCTATTAATGACAAGTTTTGTCGACAACACTCTTGATCAAAGGATAATATTGTGCTAGTCACCTCATTGATAACTAAGATCCCTCAGAGACTAGCTTTCAAAGGTCCTTAGGAAGGAGGGACCTATGAATGAGAACCATTTTTTGGAGATTTTTGCAGCTAGTTTTGGTTTCATTCATCGATCATGCAAAATGTAATCGAAGATAGCAAGGATAACAATATGTAAAGATAACAAAAGGGTGAACAAAAATTTGGTGGACAAGCAAGATTGCAAGGTAGAGTGGTTGTTAGAAGCTTAGGGGACTATTTGATTACAAAGATGTATGTGGATCATAGTGATTCTAGGTAGATTTTCATGTGTAGCATCATGCAATAATATTGTGTAACATAGAACTCTTCTCAATAGGAGTAGTGTGTAGCAATGCAAGAATTGGAGCACAAAGATATGTTGAATAGTGTCTTAAATATTGTCTGGATGGTGAGAGGTTTATTATGTAAACATCTCAAAAAAATTAAAAAAATTAGGTTCGTACAATTTCACAATGAAAATTGCAGTTACCTCTAAGGATATTGGTACTTTTGACTCTTGAAATTCACATGCTAATGAAATAGCAATTCATTTAGCCAAAGTTAGTGAAGTAGTCTAGATAATTGATTTAGAATTCCATTTTCTATTACTAGATTAGAAGTGAAATTAGTTGAGGATGTCTCTAGATGGTGGATCCATAGTGTATCTAATTGCTAAACAAATATCTAAGGACCTTATGCTAACTAAACATGAGCATATTCTTTTTTTTGTAAAGATTAAATTCAATCAATACTGAGTTAATGTGCTAGGTATAATGTGTAGTGTTTTTTAAAAATCATACACATTTTCTTTGATGGATTAGTAGTGGTTTTAGCCAGGAGACATGGATACCATCTAGAGCTTCTAGGTAGAACCTAGTCACATCAAGCTTGTAGCAAACATGATGGGATCAAGAATAATATATATACTAGTGGCTACTTGCAAGAATATGGTGGTAAGCTCTCACCCACTTTGATATGAGGGATTCAAATAATAGAAGTTTTTTGCAATTATGGAGGAGTTTTCTTATGTACTAATCTCGAATTGGAGGCTTTATCTAAAGTGGATATGAGGAAATCATATTTTGAGTATTGTATGCCAAGAATTGGTTGGGGTGAAGCCAAATGCTGTGCAATCCAAAGGATGAAAAGGTTCTTGCAAACCATCCAACCTTGAGATGACGTGAATTCATTTCCCTTTAGGAATTCATGGATGTTATGAAATGGCTCATAAAAAATATTTGTAGGAATTTAAAAGGATGAATAAAGATGGGTTAAAGGAAATTAATCATCACACTCTCAAGTTAATTTTAGTGCAAGTTACTGATAGAATTTTGTCAATCTTTGACCAACATAAGTTAATAAAATTTAGAAGAATGGTTTTAAGCCCTTTGAATCTAATCATAGGCACTAATCCATCTAGAAAGCATAAATTTGATACTTGTGGGCAAGGGGAAGGTATGTAGAATTGAACTTTCCAGTTGACACAAACTTTCAATTGTTTGTTCTTGTTTTACCACCATAATTGGCACAAACCATATTGTTATATCCATTATATATATGAAACAAAGTCTCAAAAACTATTTAAACCTTGATAGAGCAGTAAAATAATGGGTTTTAATTTTTTATGTGCTTTGTGCTTAGATTGCATATTATGGCACCTAAAAGAGTGCTTGGCGAGAGAGAGAGAGAGAGAGAGAGAGAGAGAGAGAGAGATGTCTCACCTCATAGTAGTCATAAAATGAGCATGAAGCTACGTTTTTGATGTGTTCATAGGCAAAACATAGACAAGAAGGATCATCATGTGTGAGACATTTGGACACTCCTCCAACAAAGAAAGGAAGTGGTTGAAAGAAATGTAACTTCATTAACGAGATGAAGACGAAGCACATGTAGATGAGGACTCCAATATTATTCACAAAGTTGCTGAGCACATTGATAGTCACTTATATATTCATTTCATTTATACATGATTCTTTATTTATTATTATTCATTTATATGTGATTGCTTTATTTATGTGATTTTTCATTATTGTTTTTGCATTTATAGAGACTAATTTCCACCATGAGAGTCTAGATGATAATGAAGAGGTGAGCTGTGATAGTGGTCAAGGCGAGGATGAGGTTGGAAAAGAAGACCTCCTCCTATGCCTCTTTGTAGATTGGTGGCTCATGAGGTTGTCAAATCTACCATAGATGATGCTTAGTGGTTGATTCCTTCCTTTGATTCAATAAGTTATCTTGAGATTATAGGACAGTTCCTTGTGTTAGTTGTAGGGGTCCCAGAGGGGAAACCATGCCTATGACAAACAATAATCTAGATGACTAGTGTCTGATTTGACATATACTTTGTCCATTATACATGCAAGCATTGAATGTTTGTATCCCATCCTTATGTTAGTTGGTTCTCAAATCTAGATTACTTTGATAATGTTAACTACCATATTAGTATACAATGTCAATTCATTGAGGTGCCAAAGGCAAAGGAAGTAAATCTGCTACTCACACTAGATACCACCAATGCGTAAATCTTGTTCCTTCAAAAATGCTCTTCATTGGAAAATTTTATGCTTACATTCTCATGTTATGCCTATGTTTGTTTCCAATAGTATTTCTAGAGTACATATTACTCCAAATATTGCACATGAGGTGTATATGTTCCAAAATTTTGGTAATGCAAATAAAGACTCCATTCTAGATAGATTGAGTCTAGACATGAGGAAGTGGGATGAGGTTGAGATGAGTATAGGGGCAAGGTATTATCATGGTATAGAAGCACTCAAGACACCTCGGCAAGCAAGTTTCTCTAGGCTTAATAAAGGATGTGCTAAGCTAGTTTTATGTTAAGAAGAGGACATTGCCTACCCCTATGCCTCTTTATAGATTGGAAGCTCTTGAGGCAGTCAGGTTGGCCATGGGTAATGCCTAGTGGTTGATCCTTCCTTTTCTTCCACTGGTTATCTTGAGACTCTGGGACACTTCCTTGTTTCATTTGTAGGTCTTACACAGGGAGACCATGCCTGTGACAACCAGCAATCTAGATGAGCGGGGTTTGATTTGGCATCATAAACATGAGGAGTTTGAGAGGGCTTTTGGGAGAGAGTGGCATGACCTTAATGGCAAGAAGTTCTTGGTTTGGGATGAAAAACACAAGCTAAAACCATGAAGGAAGAGACATATTGAACTCATTTGCACTCACAGGCACTGCTTGAGATTCGAAGGATACAACTAGAAGATCCACATATGTTTGATCCACAGCTGTTTGATCTTCCTTCATTCCACTAGTGTTCTTGGTTCGGGATGGAAACCACAAGCTCAAACCATGGTGGAAAAAAATTGCAAGAAAAAATTTGTGTATCTTGTTGTGAATTGTAAGAAAAAAATTGTTGCATCTAATGAGTCTTACAAAGTCGAAAGAACCCCAATACCCTCATTTTGGTGATTACAAGCTATTTCAATTTTACATGAAGGAAGAGACATATTGGAATCATTTGTACTTAGAGGCACTTCTTGAGAACCAAACGATACAACTAGAAGATCCACAGTTTTTGGATTCATTTGAGGAGTTCTTCAAGCTTAACTTGAAGCATCATGTTGTGTAGGTTGGCTCAATGCAATACATTCATATTGTTTTCTTAAGTGTTTTCTGAAAATGTGTTTGTGCCAGTGTTAAGTGTTTGTAAAATGTGTGTAGACTTTCATACATCTCTTGGATGGGGTGAAGTCTTTGAATGTTGTAGAGAAGATGCCAAAGCTTGTGTTTTTAGCCAAATATGTGATTTACAAGTTTGTATCTAAAATATTACTCTATTTTGAACTTTAAATAATAGTTTTGATGAAAAGAGCATTAGTTCTAAACTCTTTATCTTAAATTTCAAGTGGAAGCCCAAGTGAGGGTGCTTGGTTTATTATGATGGTTATGCACTCATTTCCTCTCTTATGGTAATTTCTTTGGTCATTATGAAGTGGATAGAATGGCACATGGAAGTCTATTTATATTGTTGATTTCTCTATCTTTAACTTGACATGGAAGTCAAAGGTTGGGTGGTTGGTTTATTATTCGAAAATCGATCCCTTGTACTAAGAAAAATTTTCCTGATTTTTTATAGGATATTTCATGCATTTACTTGCATGATTTGTGTTGAGAATGTTGCAGGTGGATACTACAATGTGTGGAAGAGAAGAGGTTGGATGTAGGTCCGGATGTAGGTCTAGTATTCACAAGAGAGTGGATTGATATCCATGACAAGAATACTATGTATTCTCCATCGTTACATTAGAGGAGATTGATTGCATGGGAGGTAAATGCTTGTCCTTGGTGGCTCGATTACCCCTAGGAGTTGTCCCAAAGCAAGAGAAAGTTCTGCATGAGAGTAAGTACTTTAACCCATAGAAAGCATCATATCACTTATGTAGAAATAGTTTTTGTACTCATCCATGGGAGTCTAAGGGTTGAACAATGCTTATATAGTTCATAGAGGAAGTAGTTGCACATAATTCACTTACCACATCCACTACTGCAGAGGAGCAAGCAACTAAGGATACTAAAGGTGCAAAAGGAATTCCTCATGCCACTAAAGCTAGCAAGGGCGCTACTACATAAGCCACCCAAGGTACTCAAGGTAATGTGTAGGCTACTCAAGCTACCATCAAAGCCACTACTACTCCTCTCGCCTAACATTGTTGACATGAGAGGCAAAGGGATCATGCTATAACCAAGCACCTCCATAGATCCACAAAGAAAAAATATGTCAATTCCCTCTATGACACCCACCACTTCTTTTGTTGCAGAGTCATCTCTTGGTCGAGAGAGTTGGGAGAGGTGACCTATGACTTGTTCAATTAGGTGAGTAGTCTTATATCAACTTGAAATTCATGTGCTTTTTTTATTGCTTTCCCATGAAGGTAGTTATGTATGATTATTAAAATTTTATTACTTGAAATAACTGTTGTAAGGTTCTAGTGTCAAACATACATGATGCTCTACAAGTGTGTTATTTTTGCAAGCTTTCAATTTCGTGCTTTTGCAATTGATAGTCACACTTTGAAAGAAAAAAAAGCTTTTAAAAAAAAGGATTGATTGCAAAAGAACAAAAATGAAAGCTTGCAAAAATAAAATCCCACCCTTGGTATAAGCTAGAGCCTAATCCTATGCTAGACTAAATTTAGACTATGTTTCTACTATATGTACACATAAGTTAGGAATGTGCACAGAGTAGGTATATGTCACACCTTGACATAAGCTAGAACTTTGGCCTATGCAAATGCTAGAATAAATGTAGACTATGTAAGCTAGGATTGGTGTAAGTCATTGATACATATTAACTAGTCTAAGCTACACATGGGATTCATGTTGCTAGGATAGAGACTAGGCGAGGCATAAGGTAATACAATCTCAAAATTGGATGGGTATAAGGAAAATATGATAAGCTTGGGATCTATCATTGACCATAAAAGAGTGCTAAAAAGGAAAATATGATAAGCTTGGGATCTATCATTGACCATAAAGGAGTGCTAAAAAGCCTCATCAAAGCATTGAAAAAGCAATACGCTTAGGTGGAGTGCCATAGCAACATAAAAGCTATGAAAATTGAACCAACTGTCAACATATACACAAAAAAATCTAGACAACTTACTATATAGGAAGCAAAATAGAATTTGCTAGTTGTTTTTGCACATAACTAGAAAGAGTCTAATCTAGGAAAAATCAAACTTTACTAGATTGCCAATCTAAAAGGATAGTTTTGAATATAGAAATATCTTGCTAATTAACTTATTATATAGAAATTTCTTTCTAGTTAACTTACTGTGTAGAAATTTCTTTCTAATTAACTTACTATATAGAAAGTTTGATATTTCTAGTTAACTTACTATTATGAAGTTTACTATAACAAGTACTTACAGAATAACTATATCCAAAAAGTTGCTATATAGTGACATTATAAATACACACGATCTATATAGTCACTTCATTAAAAAAATAACTATAAAGTAAAATTATAAGAGAGATTATCTATGTAGTAACTTTATAATATAATTTAGTATATAGCGACATATTTAAATCTATGGAAGTGATATTTTAACATCTAGGAGGTAAAAAGATATTTTAATAGAACAAAAGTGGACATTAGAATTTTTTGCCAATGTCATGAAAGAAAAGTAGCATACTAAAACATGAAGTCCAATCTATATGCATGTTTTACTTCATAAACATCATGGCTTAAATTCCCAGTGATTGTACCTTAAATTATAACTCTTTTGCACCACAAGACATTGTACTATAGTGTTTCTCATGGCATCCACATTATGCTCCATATGATTTATAGTGAAAGTAGGATCTCTCTTGATCATGTTAAAAGTAGATTCTAATGATGCATATAGCTCATCCACCATAGCAATATCCAAATATTTTAACAAGATTGTTTCTTCATCCATCCCACTCAATATACTCTGCAATTTCAAAAAATTATTTTTAGTAAAAATATTTTATATTTACATTATTAACAATACACACATAAACTAAGTAAACACAATACATATAACAACCCGAGACGATTGTCTTTTATCAAGTATCTTGGCATGGCTCCTTCCAAGTGCCACAAAGTTTTCAATCTCGTGGTAAGTATCACAAAGGAGTTAAGTTTTTAAAATGAATATTTCTATAATATTTGAGTGTATTTATCTTAAAAGAGACTAAAAAACCTCGGATTTATTATGATTATCTTTATCCTTTGATAATTTTCCCTTCTTTTTCTTCATGTTATCTTTCATCTTTTTGCTCCATGAAAAGATTCAACAAGAAATTAGTTAACCAAAGATATTATTTAATAAAAATTATAGAGATAAAAAGAAAGAGAAATAACTTATTACATTTGGGGTTAGTTTGTTTTTCAATTTAAAACTATGATGTTATTTTCCAACATAGTGTTCTCCTCAATTTATAATAAATAATAATAATAATAATATTTATGATGTATTATAATACTTAATATCTAAAAAGCATTCAAAGATAAGCAAACTTTGTAGCATTTTCAAGAAGATCTGTAAATGGCGTGTACTTATTAAACATATCATCCTTAAAAGAAAATAAAAAATATTTTTAGAATGATCCCAAAAAATTTATTAAACATGTTTATAAATATCATTCTCACCATTTCTATATCATTCAAATCATGTTGTGTATGTGAAGGTAATTCTAGATGAAAAACATTAGAAAAAATAATGATTAATAATGTGCACCATAATTTTATTGACAAACCTCTAACATATTACATGTATTATGATTGAAATCATCTTTTTGTTCATTGATAGAATCTTGGGATTTGTATAATATAAAAATATACAAAAAATAACATAAATACAATTTGCATCAATAAAATTTATCATAAAAATAATAAGTTAAGAAAATATCACTCCAAAAAGGAAATTAAAGTCTTCAAATAAACATGTTGCTTCTTAATTATCTTAAATATCTTCTCTAACCATAGAATTGATTTTCATTAAAAACATTGCATTATAAGTAATAGATAAAGTAAATTAAGTTGTAGTATATTTAAAATAGCATACCATAGAGAAGCTCTCCATCAAGTGTTTCATCTATTTTTTAACTTTTATTTTTTTTTTGAATTTTCCAAAGAAAATATGCATAGATATCTTCTATTTTTCAAATATAGGTTGCCCCTACAATGTTATGTTTCTTATCTCATGATACTTCAATTGAATGTGATCTTTTATTTCTTGCTATAGATCAAGTTCATGTCATAGATCTTTATACTTTTCCTCTACTTCTTTCACCTACCATCTTACAATAGCTTGATTTGCATAATAAATTTGATTCTATGTACTACAAGAATATGCATTAATCAAATATTTTCTCCCATACTTTTTGTTAGGATTATAATCTTCTGATGGTGAAGGTAAAAAGATCTACTAATCATAAGTAGGTGTATCTACAACTATGACTTCATTGGAGGCCAACTCAGAAGCAAATCTAAAAAAATTTTATATAAGTGTAGGTCAAATATCAATAAAATAAAATATTTAAGACTGTAATCTTTTACAAAATGATAAATATTAGTTTTGAAGCATACAAAACTTGGATTGATTTTATAGAACAAACATTATTGAAATGACTTACACATAGAAATATATGTAGCTCATGAAAATAATTATGTTTTGTATAGATTAAAGATATCCATGCTATTGAAAAATCATGTAATTCTTCAAAATGTAACCTTTCTCTTCTTTTTTTCCTTACCAACCATCCATGTCCTATTGTGATATAACTGTTTTTCTCCTTGGTGAAGTCATCCTCCATATAAACTTTCCATAAGTTATTTTGATTGTGATCTTTTTTCAATCATACTAATTTACATTCTTATTTTTATCTATCTACTTCACATACCAATATAGCATGTTTGGTTATTTGGTTATTCATATCCATATATGCTAGCATAATATCATTTTTCTATAGCCATTGAAAAACACATCCAACTTTCACCCACTTGAAGTAGTCTCATCCTTGGTGAGAGATCTTTGATTTCATAAGTAATAAGATTATTTGTAAAAGGGAGAAGCATATACATGTGCAACAGTGAGCTTATAGGTCTTACACACAATGCCAATCAAATGAAAGACAATATCTTTGTAACATACTCATTCCTATGGTTGGTTCGATAAGTAAGCTTCCCAAGCTCCCATGGAGTACACTACCAACATCTAAACCCTTCTCATTGATTTGTGCCTTCCACCAAGATTGGCCTATTCCATGGCCTTCTGTGCACAACTTACTTGAAGGAGAGCACTATTCATGAGGCATTTTGGTCCTTGCATCTGAGCTAATCTGGTTTCACCCTTTGAAAACAAAATCAATAGTCATTAATGTGTAAAAATATGACCATGTGAAGTAGGAGCTGACATAGTCAAAGTAGTTGAGGGCACTTAGTCTTCATTATATTTAAATTGAGAGCTCTAGAAAGTTTGTGTCCCTACAATAGAAGTGGGAGCAATGCTCATTTAAATTGGCTCCACTAGTTTGTGCTTGTATAAACTTTCATTTAGCTTGGTTGTAAGATTCTTTATCCTCGAGGATCCCATCTTGCCTCCCAGTAATTTCTTAGAGTTGATAAAAGGAGTCCTTTCCCCAACATTATTTGACAAAAGATGAGAAATACTAGTCAAAGGCCTATGTTGCACCTCCTTGTTTAAATAGGCAAGGAGGAGATCCCATCCTTTAGAGATAGAGAGACAATGTGGTCATTACCATCAACTGTCATATGTTTAAAGCACCTATCTAGCTCACATGTATGGGAAGTAAAGATTTGTTTAGAAAGGTTAGCATCTTTAGAACCTGGATTGGGAAAAAAAGTGAGGCAAAGCACTCAGTACTGGAGATCTAGTTGAATTGAATCTATTTGATGGTAGCCTTGAGAGCACCACTTTGAAGTTTTCAATTAGTGATAAGAAAGAAGAAGATGAACCCTATGCATGCTTACTCCTAGGCTTTGACTTCTATAGTAGAGAAGGTTGTTGCTTGATAGTAATAGCTCCCTTTTTATCTTTCATTTAATTGTAGGTGGATTTGCTTGCTTTGCAGCTTTGTAGGCTACTAGGAGAAGCCTTGTCATAAGCAAGGGATGCCTCTTTAATAGTGTCAAAAGTGTACAAATGTTTTGTGCCTCGGAAAGGGAGGTAAAAGTTGATTCTTATAGCTTCTAGTAGTGCTACAAAGGTTATGGAGAAGCACACAATACAAATGTGTGTTCTTGCTCAAGATTGCAATCAACCCGATTATAGTATATTTGTACTGCACGATGTATGCTCATAGAAAAATGTGAACTTGATCTCTGTTCCAAGTGCCAAAAGCTTGGCGAATGGGTAGGGTTGCACAGGATTGATTTCGAAGGGGAGGCTTAAAAGGTTGTTGGTTGCTCTTGCGTGTTGTGAATGATTTTGTTTAAGAAACATAAAATGGTCTTCTGAACACTTAGGTTTTCGAAACCTGAGCTTCATGGAGGAGTGTCTTAGCTCTTCCAACAATTGCCTCATCTCCTCCTACACGACTTGCAATTTCTAGCTTATTCTTTCTTCCATGGAGCATGAAATAGAAAGTTGACTTGCATCCCATTCTTTAAATTAAACCACAAGGGAATTGGAATGTGGGGGTTAAAAAAACTTGACAATCTTGGCAAGCTTTTCCATCAGAATAATGAATGATGATGGGCTTATGCTTTGGTTTATAGTACACGGCAAACATAGTCCTTGTTTCTATAGCATAATAAGCATCGGCAACCACACCTATGTACATATTGAGTGATCTAATTACAAAGAAAAATTTTGTTGGCTTCTTGCCCTAATATTTGGCACATTCTCAATTAGGGCCCATGCATCCATGAAGCTAATTGTAGCCTCCCCATCTTCCACTTTATTATTATGGCTTGCCACACATAGGGTCATTTCCTTGCATGTGAATCTTGTCAACTATAAAGGCCATGAAATCCACTCAAAATCCATGGGCATTATTGCCATGCATATGCATTATACATGAATGTGCATTTTCCATAGTCAAGGGTTGTACACTAGTTTGGATACAAGAACAAGCTTGTGGTTGGAGGGTGGGATATCAAACGCTAGCTTTGTATACAAATGATTCTCGAAGTGTTAACCCTACTGTAGAAAGCACTGTAGAAGATGGATATGAGAAGTGTATTCTAGAAAAACCATCATTTTTGGATATGCTATGCAAAGGGGATAAAGTCAACCTGTTGCAAGTTTGGTTAGCAATTCTTCTAGTGAGTTGACATACCCCAAACTTGAACAAGAGGGCCAACAATGTCAAGAAAAAGAATAAAAATATTGGAGTTGTTCTAATTTAGCTAGAATAGGGTTTTTACATCATGACTCCCATCATCAATCTCCTCTAAGTAAGATAAAGTATTCACCACAAAAGATGGAAAATATTGCACCCTCAAGTCATTCCATGCAAGGAAAGTTGGTTGATGCATTACAGGAAAATGCAATTGCTACTCTAGTCAACCTTACTAGTGGCATGTTAGCTATAATCATTAGAATCACAAAAGAAATTTAGTTTAGCAAGCCAATTGCTCAAATGGTTGACATGATTGGTGTATTGGGCCATGCACACGTGAATTTTGATGCTACCATGATGGCATCAGAAGTGGTAGATGCATTCATGATAGAATGGATACATGTATGGCATCTGACACCTTGTGTCCCTCAGCTAGTACAACAATGCATTATCACTGATCTCACCAATCATTATGCCAACATTGTTTTGCAAGACTACATAGGTCATGTGGAATCAAATCAGCTTCTAGTTGGATTGATACCAATGGTTAATGCAAACTTGAAAATTGACCTAGTTGCACCACTTAAAGATTTATGTACTAATGACATAACTCTTTTGCATTCCTTTCAAGGCTAAGATGTAGTTCAATCACTCATCTCATTATTAGAATGGTCCTCTTGGTAGTGACAAGAATATGTACTAGCACTACTCTCCATTCTTATTGTAGAGGTTGCTACTAATGAGTGGGAAATGGTAGCTCGCACACCTCCATTGGTCAAGCAACAATCATGGGCTTCATTGGATAAGAAATTGGCATGGATAATGGAAAAATGCATGACCTCCCTGGTCAAGTTACTTGAGACAAACTTTGGTAGGCCAAGGACCATGC
This sequence comes from Lygodium microphyllum, assembly GCF_053477565.2. Classification (NCBI taxonomy): domain Eukaryota; kingdom Viridiplantae; phylum Streptophyta; class Polypodiopsida; order Schizaeales; family Lygodiaceae; genus Lygodium; species Lygodium microphyllum. The sequence continues at coordinate 882,278 of NC_141139.1, read as the reverse complement.
TTTTCCTATCCTACTTTAGCTTTGTATTCATAGTGTTGATCTTTGAGCATGAGTGGAGATAATAAAAACTCTTGTGTTAACAAATGCTAACTTGAAAATAAAAATGCTTGCCTTATATGCCAAATGGTATCGTCATGGGGATATAGTTTAGCCATCCCTAGAATAAGAGAGAACTTGTGATGTGGGTCAAAAGCAAGAAGAACTTGAGCTCAAGGAAAAGGATCATGGGTAGCTTGTTGATCAAGTTGAAGATCATGAATAGATTGGTAATCAACAAAGCCTCTTATACAGAATCATGAGCAAGAGATGAATGTAGGGGCCATGGATATGCTGCCAACAAATGCTACCATGCTGGTTATTAAGGATCTTGTACCACATTCACTGCTTCAAGACGACACCATGGATCACTTTTATGACACAACAGCTATATTGGATCACAATTATCCTTTTGACCCTAGTGGTAGTGTGGAGACCCACACTAGTATGGATGACCTCTATGCTCCTACTACCTACTGTGAAAGTTATCCATCTGATCCTAGGGACACAACATAGTACTCTGTCAATCCAACACTTCTAACCTCGTAATAAGTCTTGATTTTGGTTTTTGAGGACAAAAGATTTTTAGCTACAGATGAAAAGTAAAGAAAGAGATATAAATATTCAAGGAAAATAAGGGAAAATGCTAGCTACACAAGCACATATATAAGATGTATGGGGTTTCATTTTTGGAGCAGTTAATATGAATATCCTTTCATCTTCATCTTATTCCCCTTAAAATTTCTTGGCTTCTCCTACCTTCTATCTCCTCTTCTTGGCATTCTCTCTCTTGTTCTTGTCTTTGTCTCTCTTTTGCTAGTCTTTCTCTCTCATTTTCTTCCTCTATTTCTCTCTCTTCTACACATTCTCTCTCTCCTATCAACCTCCTTTATTACATTTACCATTCTCCAACATGTAGAATCTTGATTTACTATTTCAAGCTCCCTCTATAGCTCCTTTTCTCTCTTGGTGGATGAAACCTCAAAGATTCCTTGTTCATGTGTTATGTGACATGATATGCTATTATAACTTCTTACCTCAAAACTAGAAAGAACTAATAAACACAAGAGTACATTTTAGGATCCTCTCATTTGGCAAAAGACCCTCCTTTTCTTGACATAATATTGAGAAGATCTCTATGTTCTTCTATAGTATTGAATGTATGATATCTCCCTATCTTTTTTATTGGTCTTGATACCAATGTATGCTAGTACATTGCATTCAAATTCATAACACTAGTAGATATCATGCATTCCATGCCTAGAAACATTATCCAATATTTCTCCAAACCTTATAAATTAAAAAAAGTTAGCAGTCATATAAGATATTGAGAATAAGTGGTATACTATTTTAATAAAGGTCCATATCTGGAGAGGGGAAGAATTTTCTTCCGTGGACTCTTCCTTTCTTACTCTCCAAGAAAGAAGAAATGAACACATCATTTCTATGGATTCCTTTGACCAGCGTTTGTCAAGACTATAGTTATAAAACCCATGAGAAATATCAACTAAATGAATCTTGAGGTTATAAATCTCTCAATGCAAGTCAGGGATTCTCAATAAGATATACAGTAAATACCATCAGACTGTTTGATTCTTCTCTACCTTAAAAATGCCATGATATTATCTTGGGGTGGATGGCCAATGACCATATTGAATGTATTGTGGGGCAAGTACGAATACTTTTTCAACACAAGCATCTATATCTCACTTTGTCTCATTGGATGTAGCTTGCATGATAGAACTAATGTATTTTTTGAATATATTCAATGGAGAATTGTTCATTGAATCATAGACCATATCCAAATATAAATTGAAACCATACAAATAGTACAATCTCCATAGATGGAATCTCTTGATAATCCTTCTTCCTTGAGTATACATTCTCATTTAGACTATGTGAATGCTTTCTTGGAAAGATTTAATTGGTGCTCTGGAGGAACTTTGCTACATGCTTAATCATAATGGAATCAAGACTTTGCTACAACCTTAAGCAAAGGTTAATTAGTTCTTAAGCTTCTTAATCTTGATAGCTCTCTAACAAAGGAAAGACAACAAGTACTTTACATAAATACTTGTAATGATTAGAAATGCATTGAAATATATAAATGTAAGTACTAAAATTCTTCCCTTTTACAATTTGAGCTTCATAGCTTCCTAGGCAAAGGGCCCTTCACAACAATTATCCTTTGCCTAGTATGGTTTAACATATCCTTAAATAAAGCCTATGTGAACCTAGCACAAAAGCCAATGGGAGGTTTTGAAACCATGCTTGGATGGGAATGTCATGTCCCTATGACTAAAGGGCCCATAATAAAGATTATCATTTCTCTAGGATGGTTTAACATCTCCTTGAATGAGTACTATTTGAAGACATAGTTTTGCATTTCCACTATTTCCACTCCCTAGCTACACAACACACACATGAAGCACATGACACAATTAGAGCACGTGCATGAGGACGCACACACATCAATGCAAGAGCACACATAATAGAGCACATGAACCTTGAGCACAAGCACATTCTTTAGTGCACTAGCACAAGCCACTAGAGTATGTGCTTGTAAAAGTAAAATAATTCATATAAATACTAGTAATAATCTAAATTTCTGTAAAAGTTAAAAATTAGGACAAGTATAGGTCTTCCTTTCTAAAATGATTTCAACTTCATAGCTTCCTAGCCAAAGGGCCCTTTCGGCAATTATGTTTTACCTACTATGGATTAAGGTAGCAGAATAACCTAGCATAAAAGTTTCTTAATCTTAATAGCTCTCTAACAACAATTAATTTACATAAATACTAGTATTTACCAAACAACATTGAGATATAAAAATGTGAGAGCTAAGATTGATTTTGAAGTGACTTTTTATTCAACGAATTTTCAAAAAATTCTATATTAAATTCAAATGCATTAATTCAACTATAATACTCAAATAATTGTGGGTGGCATTTATTTAAGAAATGTTAAAAAAATCATAAGTAAATTAAAAACAAAAACGATAATCCTCATGCACACTAGATCTATAAATTGAGCTAGAGGAAAGCTAAGATCTAGACCTTCTAAAGATTAAATTTTAAATTTAGCCTAGATAAGGATATGACTTGTATCTTTAATGATAAAATGAGTCTCTCTCTCTCTCTCTCTCTCTCTCTCTCTCTCTCTCTCTCTCTCTCTCTCTCTCTCTCTCTCTCTCTCTCTCTCTCTCTCTCTCTCTCTCTCTCTCTCTCTCTCTCTCATGCATCATAGCTCTAAAAACGTTAAATAGTATGGCCTAATATCTTAGTTATAGTCTATTAAACATAACCTTATAAATAGGCACCTACTTGGTTAGAATCAATGACATGTCGAGATGCTTTGGTGTCGCATACAACAGCAATAGCGAAGCTAGCTCGTGAGCAAGGAGGATGCCAACTAAGCCAAAAAGCATAGGGTGAGCTACATACAGCTCCAACACCCCCACTCTAACAAAGGTCTCTAGTTGTAGATGAAAAAAATCCTTGGGGAGCACAAGGAAAAAGCCCAAGCTCCTATATACAAATGTACAAACATGATCAAGAAGGATTATTGTGTACATGTAAAGTGAATTCGTGCATGTGAAGTGAAATTGAATATGTATATACAAAGATGACCAATAGGTTTGAGGTGTACATGCATGTGTGAAGTATGTGGTGCCTACAAGGAGTATGTACAATGACACTACAATTTCATAGTAGATTAGTTTCCAAATATTAAAGTTGAGACAACTCCAAATTATGAGTGCAGCAAAGTGAGACGTGCCTCATTGAGTCCTTTAGTGAATATATCTACACTCATTTGATCACTTGGACAATGTTCAATCATGGTCGTTCCTGTCTTTACTTCGTATCGAATATAATGATAATGCAATGCAATATGTTTAGACTTGTTATGTTGAATATAGTCTTTAGAAAGACTAATAAAACTTTGGTTATCACATCAAAGTGGTGTGCTCTCCTAGAGAGAAGAGGATAGCCAATATTCAATAGAACTTGTTGAAACCACACTAACTCTCGAGCCGCTAAAGATACAGCTACATATTCAGCCTTTGTAATGGAAACATCAACACATTGTTGTTTCTTACTAGTCCAAGAAAAAAGACAACCATTTGTAAATAAACAACTTCCACTTGTAGAATGAATAGATAAGTGAGAGCTTGCCCAATTTACATCTATATAACCCAAAAGTTGAAGTGAGTGTAGAGAATCAAAGTTTTATTGGCACTGATAAACCAATCCAAAATCTTTAGTGCCTTTCAAATACTTTAAAACTTGTTTAGCTGCAAACCAATGTTTAAGGCATGGAGAACTAAGATGATGTCCAATAAAATTTGCAGCAAAAAGAATGTCAAGGCAAGAATTTAAGCCAACAAATTGAAGAAATCCAACAAGATTATCATAAGGTTGATGTAATGCTAATTGTCAAACATTTTGCAAAAAGTGAGAGTTTTTGGTAGAGCTCACAAGACAAGGAGTAGCATTAGGATGTGCAAAATCCAAACCGTGAATAATATCTTAAATGGACTTTGTTTCATGCAATAATAAAACACTCTTTTCTCAATAGTGTTAAATCTAAATACTCAAGACATGAGCGTATGCCTCAAGTTCCACCATGTCAAATTGAAGGAAGTTGAGATTGTTATAAACAAATATGGTATCATCCATTATAGAGCAAGAATAACAAAACTATCATTGTAGTGCTTGACATATAAGTTAGGATCTAAAGAACAACATATAAAACCTTATTTTGTACAAGGAAGAGATCAATCTTTTGATACCAAGCTTGTGAAGATTATTTGAGACCATAGAGTGCCCGATGAAGTCTGCAAGCAAGATTTTCCTTATGTTGCTACATATATATCTCTTTCTTTAAATTTCCATTAAGAAAAGAAATTCTCATATCCATTTGGTGAATTTCCAAATCAAACTAAATAGCAAAAACTAACAAGACCCAAATACTTGTAATACGAACAACATGTGAGAAAGTTTCCTGATAATCAACTCTTGCAATTTGTGAGGAACCTTTGGCAACTAGCCTTGCTTTGAATTTATAAAATATTTCACCTACTTTTTTTTAGTCTTATAAACCTACTTGCATTTAATAGCAATATGTCCAAGTGGTAACTCAGTTAGAACCCATGTATCTTTAGAGAGAAGAGATTCATACTTAGCTTCCAGAGCCTCCTACCACTATTCCTTCTGTGGGGATGACATGGAATCACTATAAGAGACAACATCTTCACAAATATTGAGAGAATTTGCAAGAATATCAGCATCATAAACATGATAGGTACCATGCTCATTATCAATTAGAAGATCAACATAAAGATCAATGCCAAGGTCATGATCGGCAATAATAGATGCAGGCTATGAATCTTGATTTGAAGAGTCAATATTATCATGTGAAGGAGATTCATTATCGTATAGAAAAGGAAAAGTAGTGAGTAATGACTTTGTATCATCAATGTCCTCTAGTGATGACATCCTCCTAGCATCCTCCTGAGACCATGTGTTTCACAAGAGTGGTGTATCTTGAGAATTCATCAATAAAAGTCATGAAATACCAATATTGAGATTTTGATGGAGGAAAAGGTTTACAAATATCAATGTGAATAAGATCAAGCAAATCTCTTAAATGAGTTGTGGTGGAAATGGAAAAGGGTTTGCAAAAATGCTATCTAAGTGCACCATATTCACAAATACCCATGTGAGGACAAGCTTTGAATTCCATACCTTGAACAAGGCCACACCAATAAAGATCAACAAGCTTAGAAAAATTAGAGTGAACAAAGTGATGATGTCATATTTTGTTGTTAATATCACTAGGATCTATAACAAAATTTGTAACATCTTATTTAAAGATAACTCAAAAAGATTAGCATCTCAAGGAGCGACTACTATGGTTTGCCCATTTTTCTTAACGTGATACTTGGTATGGTCAAAACAATTGACAAAGAGACCAAGATCTACAAGTCTTGCAAGTGACAGAGGATTCATTTGTAGATCTGGGACATGTAAAACTCCACATAGAATTATTGTTGAAGAAAGAGTACTCAGATATAAATCACCTATATCTTTGACTTGACAAGTTGTGTCATCAGCAAGATAAACCAATTTCTTGACAGGAATGGAATAATAATTATGTAACCATTGGGACCGATATGTCATGTTTCATGTAGCACCAGAATCAATAATAAAAAGAGATCCATCACGAACATGAAGTAACCTTTCTAGAGAGATAGAACAACTCACACAATTTGCTTCTTCAGAAGTGTTATTATGTGTAGCAACATATGCTCTATTATGATCTGAATCAAAATGCCTCTTAAAACATAGATGGGTTGGATGATTACTCTTTTTTCAATAGTCACAAGGAGAATAATCTTTGGATAAACATGGTTTTTTATTTGTAATATCATGTATTCATCATATTATTTTTCCCAACAATCATTTGTAGTGTGACCATTTCTATTGCAACAAGAACAATGTCTATTAGGAAACTTGAGACAAGAGAAGCTACCACCATGAAAACTACTACCTATAAAGCGTGGAAAGGGATACCTTCAAGAAAGTAAAGCTTGGTCAATTTCTTATGATTGTGTGTCCTCTTGTGAGATCATAACTGTTTCTTGATTTGTGTGTTGTCATTCATGTTGTTGTGAATATTCAATCAAAGATATACAAGCTTGATCAAAATTGATCCCATCTTTGTTAGATAATATGGTAACAATATTATCATAAGCAGCATCCTTTATATTGTCAGGAACTATGTTACCAATTACTTTCATGGAATGGCATCACCAGCAGATAGCAGCAAGTTGATTGATAATATTCTTGAATGATTAAATATGTATTGTCATAGAAATTTTGGTGTTGTATTGTAAATCAGTGAGCTAGCTACAAAGATAAAGTATTTTTGTAATAGATTTCTTCTCAAAATTTGCTATCAAATACTCCCATATATCTTATGATATTGAAAGATTACATACATCAAGCATAAGAGATTCTTGAAGAGCAGAAAGAATATATCGATGAGATCCTTTGTCATGTGTGACCCACTTATTATAAGTAGTGAGCCAATCTTCCAAGATAGATCCTTCAGTTTACAAGGATATTATCATGAGCCTGATTAATTGGTTGAGGCTGACATTCATAATTACCAAGAATAATATCATGCAAGTCATCACCTTCAAAAATTGATAGCATCTTTACTTTCCATTTAAGGAATCCTTGTCCTTGAAAGTGAGGGACAAAACATTGTCTAGAAGAAAATCCATTGACAATTATGGAATTTGACATATCTAGCTAGGAGAATATGTACAATATGAGATCACAAAATCTATACCCCATATACTAACTGAACGAAAGTGTAGCACAAGAAGTACTCGTACATAGAAGCTATGCTATAAAGAAAGACGTCTAGTTCAAAAAACATATACCAAAATAAAGTGGCCCAAGATAGACAAAATGTGGGCGAGAATAAAGCGGCCCAAAATAGACGAAACGTGGGCGAGAATAAAGCAAACCAAAATAGATGAAACGTGTGCCAGAATAAATCGACCCAAAATAGATGATAAATATGAACAACGATCAAAATATTATCACTTTACTTTTTGGCCAAGAATAGATGATGATTTGGCTAATTTAAGCAAGAACTCAAAAGTGAGTAATCATGACGAAACCTGTGTCGTAGAAGTCTGCACAAAAAGTTGTTGTCCTGTTTATTTTCATGTTTCAAGTCCAATTTACCTAAACTGACATAATGCTTGACATAGAACTCCAAATTGAGCATGGATTTGCTAGGAAGAAAGCTTGTGAGTCCTAGCACATCACAAAAACTAGTTTTCTTGATAAAGGCATTTCCTTAAGAGTTTCCCACATAGAAAGTTTTAGGGTATCCAAGCAAGGTATAATATCTACAATTCAACATATATGCAATCTAAACGATGATCAAGTAAACTTCTTCTATGCTTAAAATTGAGAATATAAGATACTCATAATGTACACAATACATCAAATTTAAGCTTGAAAAGAACATGAATCAAATATTGAAGAGATACTACATAGGCATACTTCTTGGTTGTCTTCTTCAAGGAGTTGGTTGTAGTCCATCATGATAGCTCTGATACCATGTTAAGATATAGAGAGAAGATATGGAGAGAGAGAGAGAGAGAGAGACCATGTGCATTCCCAAAGACTATTTCATATTGATCACAATCTAAATATATATAGGTGAGATCTAGTCTAGATGGGGTGAGCTATATGTAGATTCAACACATTACAAACGGACTGTTATAATATTACAGGAGCAATGTGGCAAGCCACAACTGGGAAGAGGAGGAGATACTATATATTTGGTGCAAGCTAGAGCTAGGGCAAGAGATAATGTTTAGAGTTCACATATGAGCTTCTTCCTCTAAATCTTAGGTAAGGAATATTGCCTAGCTATAGTAGGGGGCATGAGCTATTGTAGAAGGAGGTAATGTGAACCCATGAAAGCTAAGGTGTGGGAATAAGAAGTAATAGAGTAGAAAGCCTTGTAGTTTATGGTGAGAATAAGGCCTTAGTGGTAGCCATCGATACTGGCTTTCAAGCTACAACACCCTTGCATGTAAAACAAAGGCTTAGAGCTAAAAGACAATGTAAACAAAGAAAAGATAGAAAAGTAGATCTTGATCTCGAAAGTTGACAAAGAATTAGGGGAACACATGGGCTAAATGAAAAGAAAATTACATGATGGAAGACACTATCCTTGGATATCATCTTTTGACACTATCCTTGGGTATGGAGAGAGGTTATCATCTTCTGGCTTTCTCCAAGCCATGATGATAGTTAGTGTACTTGCTTTGATTGCATACTAGTGGATTTCACTACAAGATACATGCCTCATACTAACATTCAAAGTGACAAAAGTATTCACAAAAAAAAGTTGCCCTCGTTGTCGCTAAACATGTTGGTATTAGCAACGCCATAGAACCATCGTTAATTGGCATCGCTAAATAGAGTTACAAATAGTGACTGTTTGCGACAATAATAGTGACACGTGCAGTAAATTTGCGACACTAATAGCCACGGTTATAGAGAAGAAAAATTACGTGTTGTGTAGCACTATGTGCTGTATTTGAGCCATACAAAAGGGTTACATTAAGGTGTACAATGGTTCTCAAAATGAAGGCAAAGTGTACTTGAATCCACAAGACTCATGCATAAAATAAATACAAGATGGATTAATGAAAGCACTCATGGAATCATGGCAAGATACAAAGGAGGATAATAGCATTGTGCATAGAAAATGCTTACATAAATCACAGGACCAAAAACAAGAATTGAGTAGGTGGATGCTCCAAGTGTGACGTAGCCTATGGTCCCATGTCAATCTCCTGACACAACTCCACATACACTCGAAGGTCGATAGAAAGGTCACCACAAAATGATGAGTCCACCTTGTTCTCAAAGAATTCTTGGCCTCCTGTCTTTCCATCATTGTTACCCAATTTTGCCTTCCTATATACTCCAAGCTTTGGGCACCCTCCACCCCTTGCAATATCGACCCCTCTATTTGCATACTGTCCTCATCTACGCTGGAAACATTGCTTTCATCATATACTCTCGCACTATGGGGAGTTGAATCTACAACATACCACCATTGAGGTTGTTGGGGATTTGGATAGAAAATTACCTATTCAAAATCACATACAAAGAGAGATTTAACATTTGTGACATATACCATGTCGTAATAAAATTTTAAAAAATATGAGTTCATGCACCTACTCACAATGGGCCGACAATACAAATGGTTGCACAAATCCGTCCATCTTTTTTCAGAATCTATTTCAAGAAATCCAAATGGACCTTCTCGAACAGTTGCCCCGGCTCCTTCCAGTACCACTTTGAACCATTGCACATCAAATAGAATCATGGAGAAGCTATGATAATCCACCATGATAATACTTTGCAAGTTCCCAAAATACTCCATCTCTTCTATAACAGTGTTTTGATCCGTGGCTCGCCATCGGCTCTCTTGCTTGAACTTTGCCATAATACCACAATCTGTTGTGGAGTACATTTTGTTGATACGCTCTACACAGAAATGTCATCCGCGTGACCATGCTGCACTGTATATTTTGTACTACACATTGAAATGATTAATTAGTTGTCACATATAAAATCTAGATACGATAGCTTATAAAACATGTGGTCAATGTTAGACTACATTCCCTTGAGAATTCCCACTCCTTAGTAGAGACCTCCATCCCTTCGCAAGAGGCTGCCAATCAAAGCTCCATGCAACCATTGCATAGACATAAACCGCGGCATCTCCTCCATGTCCTCGGGATATCGAATCGGTCGATGGTGTGTACTACATCGAAATTTAGATCGCACTTGGAGCCCCAAGAGAGACACCAAGGAAAAGGGGTTTCTACTATAAGAAAATCTATCTTGTAACATCAACAAGCTTTTGTTTCATTCTTTATAGAACCACAACAAAGAAAAAAATACCACTAGCAATAAATCTTTATGCAGCATCATGGAAATAATCTCCCACGGCTTTAGCTTCAATAAAATTAATCATTCTCTTCATATTCTTCATAGAATTCTTTGATAGACATAGAAACCACAAAATTCTTTCTAGCAAAACAATATATCTACTAGGCAGACAAAGGGCGTGAAAATATAGGACATCCAATTGTTGGGAATCAATGTTCACATTGACATTCATACATAACTTTAGAATGTCCTTTTGATCATTATGTGAATGCCTATGCATATATGCTATGTACCAAGCAAAGTGGGCTATCAATCTCACTGAAGGATTTGGAGATTGTGAATATTGTTGGGCAAAATGAAGATAATTTTGATATGCTTGACTAGCAGTTCTCTACTCCTCTGGAATTAATGGTCAATTAATCTGTGGTCCAGTAAGAGAATCAATTCATCTTCATCCTCTTCTATTTGGAATCTGCTGATTAAACCTTTCATACCCACTAACCAACTGAGGGGGCTAATAAATTGAAGAGGTAGGAGATGGAAGATGAATGGGTAAAAGAGGATGAAGAGATGGATAGGCAAAATCATAAAATGAGAAATAAGCTAAAGAAGGATTAGATGAAAATTTAGGTGAATCGGCTAAGAAAGGTGTTAACTAATAAGCAAGAAAAGTGGAAGGAATATGGATAGATGGGGAAGGGCAAGGTGGAGAAGGGAAAAATACTTGATCTACAATGAAAGAACAATAGGTAAAAATTGAAATTTGAGGTGCACCTTGAGGTTGGAAAAGGAGAGGTAAAATGAATGTTGAGTTGGATTGATAAAGAAAAAAATAAGCATCATATCGATGGGCCATTTGTTGATAATGGGGTAAGCTAGGAACAGATGGACCTATAGCAGGATTGGTGATGATAAGCATCAAAGAAGAATGAATCAAATGGATGGTGCTTAGAAAGATAAGCTAAAAGATCCACCCTCAATTGGTTAGTATTCTATACATGATTAGAGCCTTTATTATGTCTTTGGTTTAGGACTACAAAATAAATCATTGGATGCCATAAAGTGACAGTGTTATGAAGCGAAACTTGTGGCAAATCTAACAAATCAAATCTCAATCATAAATTCTCAATCATAAACAACTTTATGACACACATAATAGAACTTAGTGGAAAAATCTAACAAATCTAACATCTCAATAATTAAATGCAAACAACATTATAATACATGAGAGGATTTGAATAACTCAATAGATTGAGAAAGACAAGAGAAAAAAGACGCACGATTGTGCCCAACCTCCCCTATGACAAAAGCCATGGTTTGCCATATTTAGTTACATATTATAGTTTTATATGGATATTTGCATTAATATATTATATATAATTACAAAGAAAGTACAAATATCAATTGAAATATAGAGTTTTAAGAGTCAAGAGGTATCCACTAGTTTCTTAGTTAAAAAATAGTAATATTCAAGCTCTATGGCATATTTAGATATGATTATCTTTTATTATATGCATATTAGGACAAAACCATGTCTAATATAAATTTTAGATCTTTCTACAAGCTAAAAATTTCTCTTTTGGGAATATACTCAAATTCCAAATGGATTCAAAGCTATCCTACTAGGAAATTAGATATCTATATAGGTTGAAATTTACAAATTTCACGATGTCTAGGTTAACTGCGAGACCTATTTTCAAGATAAATAACTTTCTTTGTAGATAGAATCAGGTCATGATGATAACTAGAGAGTTGTAGAAAACAAAAAGGTCTACAATTCATGTCCCCATGATGGATTACCAAATTTGAAGGTAAGGTCATAAAAAATAGGGCTCAAAGTTGGCTACTACACAATTTTATGCATATTGATGTGAATTTTGCATTCAAGGTCACTTTAGGACTCAAATAACTCACTAAATATTCATAATTTGTAAAATATATGTCTGATAACAATTGTAGATCTTTCTGAGGGCTAAAACTTTAATTTTTACACCATCCTCAAAATATGAACCATTAAAAAGTCACATTACTTGAAAAATAGTTGTTCGAGAGGATTTTTATGGTGAAGCATATGCAATAACTAGGCTACTTTCAAGTGCCTCTTCTATATAGCTTGTTAAATAAATGAAAAATTAATATGCTTAAACTTGAAACTTTTATAAAATAAAACATAGCTATGATTTACTATGAAATAAACTTAAACATATTTTTGGCTATAACATCCTGTTTGCATAGCTAAGTCCATGCTATAATCCAAATTCAAAGAAAAACAAATTGGATCAATTTGACTCAATCAACTATGCAGCTACAATATTCATCTGTAGTGATTTATCTTGTAGATTGTGATTATTCCACGGTGATTGCCTTTATACACTGAGAACTCCGAGTGTAGCCAGACTCTAATACCAATGTTACAAAGTGGAATACATGGCAAATCGAGCAAATCAAATCTCAATCATAAACAACTTTATGACACACATAATAGAACTTAGTGGAAAAATCTAACAAATCAAACATCTCAACTATTAAATACAAAACTCAATAGGTTGAGAAAGACAAGAGAAAAAAGACGCACGATTGGGCCCAATCTCCCCCATGGAGAAATCCATGGTTTGCCATCCTTAATTATATATTATAGTATTACATGGATATTTGCATTTATATCTTACATATAGTTATAAAGAAAATACAAATATCAATTGAAATACAAAGTTTTAAAAGTCGAGAGGTATCTTGTAACATGTTGCAAGAAAAATATGTGCTCTGAATCTTGACGTTTTGACATCACCATCGCATCCGGAGCATGCCAAAATCCCTAAAAAGACTCTTAAATCTCTGAATTCCGATTTCGGATGAGGAACAAATGAAAAACTCAGTTTTCACCTTGTTCTCATGTTTAGCGTGCGATCCTGTGGAATCACCCACATGCACATTAATTAATGAAACACTCGAGAAGGATAGGCATTCCGGTCAACTTCTCACACAAGGAATCCACCTTATATACGAGGCCTGGTCAACAAATTAATTTTATAGAATCTATCATAAAATCTCACTGAATCCACTGTGACTATGCCTCTTTGTATCAGTTAGGGCAAGCAACCACTTCAGAAGAATAATACTATGATGGAACCTAAAATGGGCCGGCACTGGCTATGGCACTAGCCAGACCTCATGCATACGACAGACAACCCCACTACACGGCCTCGCTTACGAGGAGCGTCTAAAACTCACTTTGCACTAAATGCTTATGACGATTTTGCGTTTGTATCCACTATGTAGTCCAACGTTCACCTTCCCTTCTCCTCAAAGGGAGATCCCATATAACATGTAGGCATAATGCCTCGTAATACACACATAGGGAAGCACCTCTCGGCTAATTGCCATAGCTCCATTACGACTCTCCTACACCGCAGGGATTGGCCCTAAGATGCGTTGCTAACACATATAACATTCGCACAAACTCTACTCTTTCATAATTCAACGTTCCAGGAGATTTTGATTTGCCTCACAAAACTTTCCCCAACGGAAGCACCCGTCTAAACCTACAGCTTAGGTTTCCTATCATCTCAAGGCATTGGTCAAAGTTTATCAATCAATTGCAATGCATTCCAAGAGATACCACATGGCATGCTTGATGCAAGGTGTATAACAATTGTGCACAACCATTTTATGATTAAAAAACCAGCCATGTGAGATGCAGAAAACAGCCCTTTCATGAAATTTAACTAAGCGTTACGCGCTACGCTGCTTTAGGGACTAGCACTGGAACTTCCGTGCTACTAGTCGCCTATATTTAATTATGGAATGATTCCCAAATGCTATGCACAAAGAGAAAAATCAGAATTTGTATCTTTTCAGCAATTAGATCATCGCAAAAACTTCATTCCCCCCTCATTGTTTAGGTGTTGCTACGGTGCATAGGTGTTAACGGTTGTTTTGTATCATTTTTGTATGTTAAAAGCAATAAACGCGTACTATAACACAAAGGATGAGGCCAAACTGAGGCTTAACCACACAAAAATCTTATTTTTTCATATTTTTTTAGAGCGAAAACTCTAATTTTCTCTATTTTTGCTATTTTTCCCTATTTATTATTCATGAAAAATAGGTATTTTCTGATTTATTTGTATTGGCTTATTATTTTGATTGAAACTTAATGTTTTCTCTGATTTTATCCCATTTTCACTCATTTTCTCCAACTCAAAATTAAAAAAACCACTAATTTCCATTAAAAATGACATTTTACGGGCTTTAAAGAATTAATAACGGCTCTAAATCATTACGAGTTCTTCATTTTTGTAGTTATAGCCCTCAAACATGATGTAAACAAGATTCAAACAAAAACTCATTGCATATGAACAACATTTGGACCATGAAACAACAAAAACAATCAAATTTCTTTGTAAAATTGAAGCATACCGCGTGACTTGCGTGTTGCGGGTTTTTTAATAATTATTTTGGGCAGCCCACAGACCGACCAGCAACCATTCTTCAGTGCTAAACCTCTTTACTCTGCCTCCTATTCATCTTGGAGCAATCCGATCACAATTGGACAAGCATTCTTCAGCCCCTCTTCTTCTTGATTTCTTGCACATGAAATGCCTCAATGCAGGAGAGAGGAGGAGAGAGAAAGAATGGTTTTTTATCTATTTACTCAGTGCATCATTCCTTGATCCGTTTATGGTGATGGAGGGCGAAGGATAGAAGCATCTCAGGCCCAAGAGGATTCCTCGTGCCTCCACCAATCAGAAAATCCATAAAGAATGGGGGAAAAATGGGGCACAAAAAATAGACGCCCCCCTCCCCCCCCCCAATGTTTCATTTCGTGGCTTCTTAGGTTGTTAAGCTCTTTTTTAAGAGCTTTTAAGCTCTTAATCAAATTATCTAGTTTATGCCTTTTACTTTCACACTTCTGGCAAGTGGCTTTTTTGCTTTTGGAGGGGCAAACGACATCGAATTCAAGATCCGTCTGGACGGGGCTTCCGTGGCATCAAAATCTACAAAGATGGGCCTTGTCATGCTCTTCCCGGCTTCTAGATCTAGTAGCTGGTTCACAACCCCGAACCTTGCGAGGATTAAATGGGGGATCAAACGACCTCGGAATTGAGATCTGAGACTTGCATTAGATTCTTGATATCATTTTGCATCTAGGAAAACTCCAGATCAACCATCCACCATCATTTGATTTCCATGAAAATAAGCACTTGCGCTTTAGGGACTTGCCACTTAAAATCGTACTAATTGCCACCGCCGCCTTCGACGAAGTCTATTTTTCCCCTAATATTCATAATTTTTGGTTATTTTTAAGCACTTATCGGCATAAAAAATCATCTGTCATTGGCGACCACGAGATAGGGCGACTCAGCCCGTCGAATCCCACGAATAGATCTGCACATAAACAACAAAAAGGAGCATCAAGCTGATACAAAAAATACACAACACAATACATCACAGCTCTCACCCTACCCCTTGTCAAAACCAAGGCATGAAATCCACGAGGAGTAGGCCTAGCAAAATCTGATAGAAGGCCCGAAGCTAGTCACTAACCGACTGCTCCAATACAGCCAAGCTAAAAAGAATGATCAAAGAGGTTATCCTAAGTGGTGGTCTGAACTACCTATCTAACTAAGGACAACTAAACCAGGAGCTCCTCCTAGGCAAGAACTCCTATAGACTAATCAAAAAATATTTTCTTTTAGCACAGTATTTCTTCGTTTAGTTTTCTATTTTCCGATACTCGGGAGTTTAAAAATGAGGGAGCTGAGCGTAATGAACCAATGAGAACAAGGCATTAGCCTCAGGTCGTGTCTCGGTTCCCAAGAACCTACCAAGCCTTTGCAAGGTGACACTTAATCCTTTTCTAACGCTCACTTTTATTTTTGCTGCAGCCTTCTTTTATTTTTTATTTTTTTGCTAGATGCCACCCCTAGGAAGACAAGGCATCGGCCCCCGTGACTCGTCCCCAGAAACCTACCAGGCCTTCCCAAGGCAATAAGCAACAGCGCAAGGATTTTTCTTTCTTTCCTTTTCTATTTTTATAGGGGTTAAAACCCCTTTTTACACACCTCCGTACATATATATGCTTTCTTTCAGATATTCAGGGTTTTACTTCTTTTTATCATCATCATTTTTTTCCTAGCAGGCTCCTCTAACTACCTCACAACTAAGCAAGAACTCCTAGAAGGGCTGCCTAGCAGATCAGTAGAACAGGGTCATTAGAACTCCCATCTAAAACAAGTCTTTCAATGCCTGACAATGCCTTGCAGGAGGCAATGACTACTCAGACCTCACCCAGACATACCTAACCTAAACCTGGGACTTCATGCCTTGATTGGCTGATCCCCAACAAGCAATAGAAAGTAACCCTCTCCTATACATATATCATTAATTGCTTAAGGGAAAAACTCGAAAAGGGGACGAAACCACCTGGAATGGCCACAAGAAGCTTCTTTGTAGCAAAGGGACTTCGTCAACCTATATGTTGCAATCACTAAAATAACAAAGTATTAAACAAATAGAGATAGGGCCCTCTTGGCCTAAAGAAATAGCACATTTCACTCCAAACTAACTAGCTCTCTTGGCCTAAAATGGATAGTTCATTCTAATCCATGCAATATATGATCTCCTTGGCATATACATCACATCCTTTCAAACTAATCAGGATACCAAGGATAGCATAAGATATGAGGACTAGCCTCATGCTACTCATGCGAGTCATGTAAAAGCTTGATCTATACTCTTTGTAGATCCACTAGCCCAAGCCTTTCTACTGATATCTCAATAATAATGGCCATCTCTTCTTGGGTACTATGAGCTGAATGAATGACATCATTAGGTGGATATATCTCATCCCCTTGGTCGTCATTCAAACGGATCACTTGTCCCAACTTTCTAGTAACTCCTCCTACATGGAGAATCATGGATTTATGATCATTCAACTCTTCTCTAATTGGACCATTCCATATGTCAATGCTACGACCCAAACTAGATAGAGCTTCAAGCCTAGACCCATTACATAGATGCATCTCAGGGTGGCGGTCCCTATTGTCAGATGCTGCATTATGGCCTTTAGTCGCATCCTCTTGGGAATCCATCAAAGCATGTCCACATGCGATTCCTGGCCCTTCATCTGACACACCAACAGTATTTTTAGGGATTTTGGGCCTCCAAACCCATCTCATATTCCTTTTCATATTCTCAGACTGCCTCATTTGCCCACATTGGCCCAATGGACTCACAGTGGATTTATCACCATTACCAGATGGCCTCACATCCTTATGGCTTCTATTTAGTACAGGTGGACCTTTGGCATGTTGCATCTTCTTCATATGAGATGTCTTCCCTTTCCTTTGTCCACTTTGCAACTGCTTAGCCATAGGAACCATGCTTTTACTAAAAGGAATAGCATCTACTCGAAAGCATGATTCATCTATAAATTGGAAAGGTCTCTCAAGAGCCTTACTAGGAGCACAACTAGAACCACTCATAGAATGCTCATCTAAGCTTGTAGACCTAATGGTTCTATCAATTCCACCGTCAAAACTACCTCTCATGCAAGTGTTGCAAGCCTTGATGGGACTTACTGGGCTTGGAATATTTTTATCCCCAGGGGATATATTATCCATATTATTGCCATTTTTTGCTTGGAGATTTTGGCTACCAAGGTTCCTCTCATAGGCTACCTTGGTATCAACAAGTGAGATATCTCCTTGTAGAAATGGTTGGAAGCTAGGATGCACTTATACTGAGTGGGAAAAACTCCAAAAGTTTTTGCAACATCTCTGAATATGTCCTTCATAATCAATGGCATGCATCTTTGCTTCCCTTAACGACTTAGGATTTCACAGTCCCACTTGGATTTGCATGTTAATCTCTAAGTCACTCAAAAAGAGCTCACATAGCACATCACTTGGCAATGCAGTAGCTCTTCTTGGCCAAAGCCTCAGAATATCATCAAAGGCTCTAGCATATTCTTTAACAGAAGGATAGGACTCTTGCCTAATTTGCATCAGCACAAGTGCCCTAAAACTTGGGTCATAGGCACCTTCTTCTAATATTCATCTAAAAATAGATCACTCAACTCCTCAAAGGATTTAATAGACCCCCTTAGGAGGCTCCAGTACCATTTTCTAGCCTCTCCCTTTAGGGTACTTGAGAATATGAGCATCCGATGAATATCATTGAACCCACTTGCAAGGCAAGTTAGGCCGTATTCTCATAAATGCACCATTAGATCTTCATTAACTAGCCCATGAAACACTAGGAGATCCCTATAAGGAGGAGGGCATTTAGTCCTTTCCTTCAGGATCAGTACAGGGCCATTAAAATCCTCATAATCATGGCCTAAACCTAGGGTCTTAAGGTCTCCAACCTCTCCCATTTCCACCTTTACTGGTGTAGGGAGGTTAATATTATCCTTAATGTCCCTTTCTGCCAACTCATAAAGTGGCCTAGGGAGACCTATAGCTCTTAGCATATCATTCCGATCCTTTCTTAGAGGATCTTCCATATCTTGCCCCTTCCTAGGCAGTTCCATGATGGCTTTATCTAGGAGCTTCTGCCCCCTCATCATTTATCCTTAGCACTTAGGACCTAGGGACCGTGTCTTTTAAGCAAAGGTTTTCCCTTTATATCTAGGGCTTCTAACATCCTTGTGATACTTAAAATTTTGGCATGATACCCCACCACATGGGATGTTTCAGCCATAACTGCACTCCACTGTGTGTCGAGTTTTTCCCATGGCACTACGGCTTTAGCATAATCACTTGTTGATGCCATGACCGTCATAGCTTCCAACATACTTGTTCCATGCCCTCTAGGTTGATGGATGGTTATACATGATTTCTCTTGGATAGAGACCACACCAAGGCGAACCTCGGCCCATGCCGTTGCATTAGAGGATGGGGTAACCACTAACTGGTTACTCTTCTCATCACCTAAATTATCTTCTGTAGAGGACTCATGCTCTACATAACTGACTAAGTCCATCAGTAAGTTTTGTATAGGGAAAGCCAAGGTTTTCCATCCTTGAACAAACCCCATTTTATGGTTAGCTTAGCATACTCCTAATGGAATTTATAAATTTAGGTCCCTTTACAACCTAGATTCGGAGACCGCCACTTATAGGTAGCTCCCGGTAAACGCACCACTCATGGGACCTAAAATGGGCTAGCACTGGCTATGGCACTAGCTGGACCTCATGCATACAACAGACAACCCCACCACACGGCCTCGCGGGCCACAAGCGTCTAAAACTAACTTTGCACTAAATGCTTATGAGGATTTTGCGTTTGTATCCATTATGTAGTCCAACCTTCACCTTCCCTTCTCCTCAGAGGAAGATCCCATAACATATAGGCATAATGCCTCATAATACACACATAGGGAAGCACCTCTTAGCTAATTGCCATGGCTCCACTGTGACTCTCCTACACCTCGGGGATTGGCCCCAAGATGCATCGCTAACACATATAACATTTGTACAAACTCCACTCTTTCATAATTCAACTTTCCAGGAGATTTTGATTTGCCTCACAAAACTTTCCCCAATGGAAGCACCCGTCTAAACCTACAGCTTAGGTTTCATATCCTCTCAGTGTTGGTCAAAGTTTATCAATCAATTGCAATGCATTCCAGGAGATACCACATTGCATGCTTGATGCAAGGTGTATGATGATTGTGCATAGCCATTTTATGATTGAAAAACTAGCCATGTGAGGTGCGAAAAACAGCCCTTTCATGAATTTTAACTAAGCGTTATGTGCTACGCTGCTTTAGGGACTAGCACCCGAACTTCCTTGCTACTAGTCGCCTATATTTAATTATGGAATGATCCGCAAATGCTATGCACAAAGAGCGAAATTAGAATTTGTATCTTTTCAGCAATTAGATCGTCGCAAAAACTTCATTCCCCCCTCACCTTTTAGGTGTTGCTGTAGTGCATAGGTGTAAATGGTTGTTTTGTATCATTTTTGTATGTAAAAAGCAATAAACACGTACTATAACACAAAGGATGAGGCCAAACTAAGACTGATCCTCATGCTTTAACCTTGCCAAACATTCATGCACAAAAATATGTATTTTTTTCATTTTTTTAAATTTTTGCTATTTTTTTCTATTTATTATTCATGAAAAATAGATATTTCTTAATTTATTTGTATTGTCTTATTATTTTGACTGAAACTTAATATTTTCTCTGATTTTATCCCATTTTCACTCCTTTTCTCCAACTCAAAATCGAAAAAACCACTAATTTTCATTAAAAATGACATTTTACGGGCTTTAAAGAATTAATAACGGCTCTAAATCATTACGAGTTCTGCATTTTTGTAGTTACAGCCCTCAAATAGGATGTAAACAAGATTCAAACAAAAACTCATTGCATATGAACAACATTTGGACCATGAAACAACAAAAACAATCAAATTTCTTTGTAAAATTGAAGCATACCGCGTGTCTTGCGTGTTGCGGGTCTTTTAATAATTATTCTGGGTAGCCCACAGACCAATCAACAACCATTCTTCAGTGCTAAACCTCTTTCCTCAGCCTCCTCTTCATCGTGGAGCAATCCGATCATAGCGGGACAAGCATTCTTCAGCCCCTCTTCTTCTTGATTTCTTGCATATGAAATGCCTCTATGCAGGAGAGAGACGGAGGAGAGAGAAAGAATGATTTTTTATCTCTTTGCTCAGTGCATCATTCCTTGATTCATTTATGATGATGGAGGGTGAAGGATAGAAGCATCTCTGGCCGAAGAGGACTTCTCCTACCTCCACTGATTAGAAAATCCATAAAGAATGGGGGAAAAATGGGGCACAAAAAGCTGGCACCCCCCCAACGTTTCATTTTGTGGCTTCTTGGGTTGTTAAGCTCTTTGTTAAGAGCTTTTAAGCTCTTAATCAAATTATCTAGTTCATGCTTTTTGCTTTCACACTTTCGGGAAGTGGCTTTTTTGCTTTTGGAGGGGAAAATGACATCGGATTCAAGATCTATCTGGACAAGGGGTTCCGTGGCATAGAAATCTACAAAGGTGGGCCCCTTCATGCTCTTCCGGGCTTCCAGATCGAGTAGCTGCTTCAAACCCTGAACCTTGCAGGGATTAAATGGAGGATCAAACGACCTTGGAATTGAGATCTGAGACTTGCGTTGGATTCCTGACGTCATTTTGCATCTAGAAAAACTCCAACTTGTCCATCCACCATCATTTGATTTCCATGAAAATAAGCACTAGCGCTTTAGGGACTTGCCGCTTAAAATCGTACAGATTGCCACCGCCGCCTTTGATGAAGTCTATTTCTTCCCTGATATTTGTAAATTTTGGCTATTTTTAAGTACGTCTCAGCATCAAAAATCATATGTCATACTGGAATATTTCATCGATCATCAACTCCAAATGTGTGACATATAAGGCAGCTTGTAAGACCACATTCCCTACATAAACCAAGCCAGATCTTTATCATCGGGAATTAACAGATCACCTTGTAAATACATATTAGACATAAGCATTGTATCCAAAGTCACAGTGTCTTCAAAGACCATATAGACTACTTCTGTTAGCAAAGTAGAAGACCAGGCTCCAATCCAACCATCCTTTGGAAGAGGTAGATCCATCATTAAGAGTTTAATATAAAAGGCCAACTTCTGTAGATAGTGAACAAAAAAGGAATGGTTGGGAGAAATATACTCCTAACGTTGCTCAAATGAAGATCATAATAAATCCATCCTGGACTACAACGGACTGCAGACCGGCGGGGACTGCAGCCTTTGCACTTTGGCTTGGAACAAAGGACATAATGTGGCCTGTCATTGAAGAATTCCAAGTCCGCAGTGGATAAAGTAAAAATTGGTTACCTGCCCAGGACTCTATGTAGTAGACCACGACTAAGCCAACTGATCTTTAAGTTGCTGGATCTGAGCATGGCTCTGGTCTAAGGTAGCTATGGTGGATTTAAATTGCTCTGCTTGGACAACTATTACCACCTTCATCTCTTGACCCTCCTTCTATAACCTATCCCTCTCGTGTGTTATAGTAACAACTTGAGACCTAGCTTCTGCCAACTAAGTTTTCAACATAGAGATTTCATCTGTCTAGGTATCCATGAGCTTAGTCTGCTACTCCATTTGTGTACAAAGGTCAGAAAAAATCTCCTGAGCAGAGGTTAACTTAGTATTGACCTTATTCAGCTCCTCCTTAGATTGCTAAACTTTTTCATAAAATCAAGAATAAAGCTGTTGTATAAAGGTAATAATCGAAAGTTCAATGGAACTTTGGATATCCTTACACAAAAAAGGAATGGCATCTCCCATTACCAGGCGGTGCATAGAAGGAATAGTGATGTCTAGTATCTCATCTTTATGGGCTTTGAAAAGATTTGGCATCTGAAGGAAAATAGACAATGTCCTGTAGGATTGAGTAGGAGAGGTAACGGGAATGGAAGGAGGAGAAACAGGAACTGATTCAACCACTCTCTTAAGGCATTTTCTCTACCAGGACTAACGGAGGGGGAGGATCATCATCTTCAATGATCACATCATCCTCTTCATTGGGAGGAGGAAATTCCGGAGGATCAGTTGGAGGGAAAGGGACTTCCTTAGGAGAAGCAACATGTGTGAAGAAGACATGAAGATAAGACCCAAAGGTGACATTAGTCACATTTCCTCAAGTAACTCGGACAAAATGTTGATCCATCTTGGACATGAGGTAAGTACTCCAATCAATAGTGATAACTTTCAAAACCATACGAGAAGCTGTGAACATCTTGAAGGAATTCACATGTTTACTTCTAGAGGGGATTGGCAATCATGGAGACATTGACCCCTGACATGGTAATAACCTTCTTCCAATCTAGAACACCATCCTGAGTCTGCTTTTGCAATAGCTTCAGAATCTCCTCATTGGAAAACAACTGACAGGCAATAGGGATAGCGTCCCCACGATATGGCAAACAAAGAGCCTTGCCCAGACTTTTAGGTGTTGGAAGAATATTAGTACCATGGACAAAACTGGACCTCTTACTGTAAGAGACTAGAAAGTGATCATAGAGGGCAGGATCATCTAGAATTAGTGGTAAGGAAAGACCCAAAAACTTGGATAAGCCCGCTTTAGTGACAAGGTCTAAATCTAGTAATAAGGAGTAATCATGTGATACAAGAGGGACATACTGGATCGGGGGAGGGGTACAAGGTGCCATTCAGATGGTTTTACACATACACAAACAATCATAGTGAATGCTTGCAAAACAACATAATAACCATAAATAAGAGATCGACCAAAATAGACTCTCATAGACATAACTGACTATCCCAAACAATCCACATCCTATAAAAAATTCGGCATGACCTCTACGCATGTGCGATCGAAAGCTTCATGCGATGCAAGACAAACAAACACCTTGAATCCCCGTATCAGGCCTAAAAGAAAACTACAGACCGTAACCGTAATTGTGTCATAGCAATCAAACCATAATACAACAACAACCCATGGATAACATGACCAGAACTTTTGTAATCAAATTCGACAATAAAGACAACTCGAAAGACTACACTTGCTTATCCCGTGAAGCACATTTATTGAAAATGAAAAAAAGTGCAGTGAGGGGAATTTTTTTAATGAATGGTTTGTTTTAAGAAATTATTTACAAGCGAGTGAAATTTTATTAGGTATTAAACTTTAAAAAGAAAATGGTGGTTCCTTCGTAAAATGTTAATTCCAAATTATTAGGGTGAAGCGAAGTGTTAAACAAAACCTAGACTCCATTTCCAAGACTGAGGTCTCTAAATGCAAATTTATTGATTAAAAATATTACAAATATCGAAAAGGAGAGAAAATAATATACATTGCAATGACATTCAAGAAAATATATATTTACTATCAATATAAAATATATGTACAAATTTTGTAGCAGATGTCTATCTGCCATCTCTATGAGATATACAAGGGCTGAAGGGCAAATTTCTATATATGAAGGCTTACAAGGCAATATGGCAAAGCTATTTCTTTTTTGGAGAACTATCCTTTCTAGGAGTCCTTTTGCCTTTCTTTGATGTCTTGGGTATAGAAGGTGTTGAAGCTGTGGATTTGCCTTCCGTGGTTATAGGCACTGCATCTCCTTCATGGTGCAAATCCCCACCAATCTCTATTGTTGGTTGTATACAATTGACCATTATATACTTCAAGAGCTTTGCTCTGATGTACCAAACATGCTCAGATGTATAGCAGTCCTTTGAAAACTGTCACACATTTATAGAAAAAAGAGTTTTAGTTCATTATTGTTCTTACAATAGACTATATTTTTATCATCAATGGACTATTTGATTAATATCTATCTTAAAGTTTAGCATCTTTCATATTACCTTTACATGTTTATCATCATTAAGATAAACAAAGTTAACCATTCTTCTAGCATTTACAATCACCCTCCAGCCACACAAGAATGGCTATCATCCTGATGGGGACATTGCAACCACCAACACAAAGTAGAACTATAAAAAGGACGAATGGTAGTTCATAGAATAAACTCATGTTTCAATTATTTTAATGAATAACTTACCGCAACTTGTCTATATTGCATTGTTGCAAGCAAATTAGACGGCATAGGGGGTCTTTTCTCTAGCTCTTCAATTAATCTTTTGGCACCTCTGTATATAAAATATGTTGAAATTAGGGTACTTACAAAAAAAAGAATTGAAATATCAAGGAGCCCTTGGATAATATAACTTACAATTTAGCATTTCCATGGCTTCCTTTCATAGAGTTGATTAAAAAGCATTGCTTATCCACAAGGTCTATTGCAATCAAGCTCCAATGAGAACTAAAAGCGATCATATCTCAACAAATTAGTAGGATAAAATCTCAAAAACTCTAATAGAATATTGAATCACTTACTTTTCATTATATGGAATTATAAGGAGCTCCAAAGTATCGAAGTTAATCAAATTGAGCCAGTGCTCAATAAAACTTGTATCAAGCTCATTCCTCATAAAGAATGAGATAGATGGATCAAGAACCTCAATTTTTTGTTGTATATCCAAAGGAAACTCATGCATTATACACCTAGAAAAGGCATAGAAATAGTGAGTATAAACAAGAAAAATCTTATTGTTAAAAAAAAATCAAAAAGTATAAGTAATTATGGATGGACATACCTTAGGCCAACAAGAATAATACTGTCATTTACTTCTCTTCTTTTATCCTTAATAATCTGAACACATGCAGCATCAAAGGGGATAACCTCAGTTCTTTTGCCTAAGTCACCAGGTAAGAAACAAAACACATTGAATCCTTTTGGATTAGTTGCTTCAAGAAGGGTGGCTAGCTCATTTTCAAAGGACTCTAGTTGCTCTGTTTCCCTTTCTTCAACCCTTTGCCTCCTATACTCTCTCCATTTATCTGCTTGTTCCTCTTTAGCTTTCTCCTCTTTTTCATGTTGCCTTGTATCCTTCTCATGGGTGACATCCTCAACCTTGAGACCAGAATCATCTTTCTTTCTCCTAGCTGGGGGCACATTAAGGATATTAAATGTCTTCATATCAGTGAGGGGAATTGGCTCAAGGACCTTTGAAAATCTATATCTTAGCCTCCTAAGAATTACCATGTCCTTGTCCATGAGTGTGAGCCTATGAGCATGAGCAGCACAAATGTAGGCATCTTGAAAAAACTCAACTAAAAAATCCTCTATGGCTTCTTGTATATAATTAAGAGCTGTTCTTGTCCATCTGAAACTATCCAAACTATATCTGTCACAAATTTCCCTGACAAGCC
The DNA here is from genome assembly GCF_053477565.2 of Lygodium microphyllum. NCBI lineage: Eukaryota > Viridiplantae > Streptophyta > Polypodiopsida > Schizaeales > Lygodiaceae > Lygodium > Lygodium microphyllum. The sequence goes on along the minus strand of NC_141139.1, from coordinate 855,980 downwards.
TCTGAAAAGACAACTTTGGTGTAACGTGTCCGCTAGAATCATTCCGGACACGTCTTAGCAGTCCATCGGGAAGGATGTCTAGAAAGCTCCGCCCGGCACTCCCATGGAATGTTACGGGTTTAGCAATCTAGGTCTTCCCGAGTCTGCCACGTAGTGTGTAACGTGTCCACTAGAACCATTCAGGACACGTCTTAGCAGTCCATCGGAAAGGATGTCTAGAAAACTCCGCCCGGCACTCCCATGGAATGTTACGGGTTTTGCAATCTAGGTCTTCCCGAGTCTGCCACGTAGCGGAAGTATCCTGGCCGTTCCCACTTAGGATCGACCTGAATTTGGGTTTCCCTGTTTGGTCATTAGCTAGCAACAACTAGCGTCAGACCCGAGCGAACTACTTTACGCAGAAACGCCAGGTCCGAAGCGGATTCACGCTGCACTTGGTTCAAGGAGAATGGGAAACGAGAGGGATGCAAGGCTCGACCTCTCTGCCATAAGGCATAGTCCCATTCCGTTCCCCTAAAACAGCGTAAATCGGGTAGGATGTAAGTCTAGGTCATCATCCTCATTATTCGCTTTGATGCTGAAGATTAACCTACTGCTCGTCGAAGACTTTGAGAAAAGTTCCCGGCTAACCGGGACCACCCATCCGTAGGACGGACCCATGATCCATCCTCCGCACTTTCCTCGGTTTGTTTTAGTTATGTAATTACCTACCACATTAGTTTGACATATAACAAACAGCTTCTTTGATTAACCCTGTTAAGCACTGGTTCCTTCACGTAATCTTATCACAGGACATAAAGAAAACAATGCCAACCAACTTCTTTGTTATCATTTTATCCTTTTATCTTTGAAATACAAGGAGTTCCGCCCGTAGGCATATTTATAATCCGCCCGAAGGCTATCCAGTAATCCACCAGGGATCACTAATCCAAGTTTCCGCCCGTAGACTAGTATGCGGGCCTCGAGATCCAATCTCGAGTCACGTTAGTCTCTTGTGCAGGGCCGGGAAGGCGAGGGATTTACAGCTAGAGCCCCCCCTGGCACCCAAGCGTCCTCCTGCTCCAAGTAGAACTCAACGGAGAGACCTCTCACGGCGGGTTCGGTCCACGTTCCCGGCGCGGTTAACAACCCCCTTGGTTAGGGTCAGGCAGGCAGTCGGGGGTAACTGAAGCTGCCTCTCCCTTCAGGCTTCAACCTGAAGTAATTAGATATGTTTTCCTCCTTTAGTTCCTTGAGCAAACAATGCAAACAGTGCTTTCTAACTTTTACAAGCACAATCAATTCCAGTGGTCGTTTTATTTGGCCAACTGTTAAAAAGTGAATCATTCTCTCCGAATGCATCCATCATTCGACCTGGGATCAATTTGCGACTTGGCAAGATCCCCAAGGGTCTGTTTGTTCACCCTTTTATCCTTGGGTTAGGGCCATACCCTTCCAATACTTTAGGTTTGTTGTGGCAGGATCCAGCGACCATGTCGCTTTAGTTATTGTCGGGTCATTCGCAAATACCTAACTTTCTTTTTCCTTGGCAATTATTCCCCAAGAAAAGTGAGTAACAGGATGATTACTCATCCTCTTGTAAATTAACTTGCCAACCTCATTTCGAGAGATGACAAACTCTCTTGTGGACAAATCTCAAGTCTATACAATGTTGCAGCTTTTTGCACATGTATTGCATCTAATTCCACGGGATCATTCCATTGCTTAGTGTTTTCCGTTCACGGAATTTACCCCAGCCGAGTAACAGGGTTTTAGGGTATCCTCCAAATCATTCCTAATTAGGTTGACCCATGGTTCTAGAAATATGCAACTCCGTCGGAGTTTCATCATGATCCTTAGGATAAAACCTTAGATCATTTCATACATGAACATCCAATTGCTTCGACATTTTTTTGAACGTGTGTAGGATCTTTAGATTCACGGTTTTTGTCTAAAGCTAGGTCGAATTATTATTGCACTAAATCCTAGTTAGCACTTGGAATACCTATCATACCGACGGAGCCATACCCATATGAGTCCCTTGTGGTTTAGGTTACTTAGTCACTTTAATTATACTTATCTTGCGACGAGGATGATCCTTCTAAAGGTAATAAACTAAATCTAACGGAGAGCAATAGATACAACTCCACCAATACGCGTAAACCTGCGATTGATTGCCTCTACGTATCACATGGTTCACAATAACCCTATCCTTTCTTGGCAAAGTAAAAATGCCTGATAAACTGGACACTAACTTTCCTAGGTCCTACTAGGATTTATGTCAAATAATCATGCCACTTGCAAGTCCATAGATCATTTTCGTGCCTTCTATTCCTTTTCGAATAACATCTTATGGGTGTTAACTTATTACAAGGAAGATTTATCCAAAAATGGGTCATGCCATTAATCTTTCCATGCCTATTAAAAAGGTGTACCTCAATAATTTCAACCTTGTAATGAGGCAACAGATGTCCTAGGTTCGTCACTTTTGAATGCACAAAAGGAACTTACTAATAAGGTCCTGCAAATGCATAGACACCTTATGCTCTTTTCATTAACTCCATTGAACGTACCAATGATCAATTTCCATATCTTAGGCTATCTCTAATAAATGTTCAAATAGCCAATTCATTTTCCAATTGCACTTAACTTGACTAGTTGAATTCGAGCATGCATGAGTGCTTCCTAATCCGTGAGTTATCGTGATTAATTCAATACTTTTGTGTGGAATCCAAATAGATCAAACCTGGACTTGTGAATTCCGGGAAATGTCCACGTATGCTCGGGGTGAACCTTCCGCATCGCACCTTGTGATCTTTTTAGAGGCCATCGCGAATTCGATCTCCAGTTAGCCTTTGTGGATTTCAACTTTTTGCCTTGGCTTGTAGTTTTTATGACCTTGGTCCGTCTCCCTTGTATGCGCAATTTCCTTTGAGATATGGCTTCCTTGACCGAAGTTCCGACTTGCGGAATTTGACTCGGGAAGGCCTTAGGGTTCTTATGAGGTCCTTTGGACAATGGAGGTTTGAGAACTTTAATCCACCTTGAAATTTCGGGTTTAGGAAGGATTTTGTGGGCCTTACGATGATGTTCGCGGAAAAGAGCTCTTGCGAATGGGCCTTGCAAGAATGGGCTTTAGAGTTCTTCTTCTCCTTCCCAAAAATCCTAGGACCGGCCTTGTAAGTGATTAGTGGGAGGGCCTTTATAGGCTTCCTCTTTTACTCTTCAAAATCCCGGGGGTTAAAGATATTGGGGAAAGGTGTTAAGAGATCCCCTCTTCTTCTCTACAAGATCTGAGCCTAGAGGCGTTATGGAAAATCGGTGAGAAGGTTCGTTGTCTCCTTCTCTTCAAAGACCCGGGGGTGTGTGGATAGACCTATGGGCAATGTAGTGGGAAGGGGGGCTTAAGAAGCCCCCTTAGAAGCTTCTTAGAGAAGCTTCTAAGAAGCTTCTGCCTGCGATGTGGAGGGGGGAGGGGAGTCAGAATCCGGCGGCGGCGGCCTGAGATGGCCTGGCGGACCGCGGCGGAGCGTGGTGGCGGCTGGCGGCAGCGTTTCCTCCTGCACGGCGACATGGCGACCCTTCCCTCACACGGCCCGACCTCCCTTCCACGTCCCGTCCTCCTTCACGTCGGCACCTCCTCTAGCTCCTCCCTTCAAGCTTCTCTCCCACAGCCTCCTTCTCACAGCCCGTCCCTCCTTTCTCACAGCCCGTCCCTCCTCCACACGGCCACCTCCCTCACGGCCTTCTTCCCTTCACGTCCGGCACGGCGACCTGACCTCCTCCTTCTCACGGCCCGTCCATACGACAGCCTTCTATCCTTCCTCTCACCTCCCTCATCTTAGCCCATCCCTTTCCCCCAGCCACACATCGGCTGGGGAAGATAATTAAAAAAATTTGCAATAATTCCACCTTTATCCCCTTATCCTCCTCCCAAGAGGGAGTTTTCCCGCGGCTATGCCGGTTTGAATCCCCGACCTTATTTTCGTAAGGTGGAGTGTCTCCATTTCCTGCGTGTGGCTATAGATTAGCTGCTGGCACTAGTGATAATCTTTGCACGAGATTTACACGACGTGCGGGAAGTCAATATTTACGGCACGCAGTGTGCGGAAATATTACATTCTCTCCCCCTTAGAAGAATCGAGATGTCCTCATCTCGAGATAAACTGGGGATATCGAAGATTGAGAGAGCTTTCATCCATCCAGGTGGCATCCTCCTTAGGATTGAGAGAGCTTTCATCCATCCAGGTGGCATCCTTCTCTTCAAAGACCCGAGGGTGTGTGGATAGACCTATGGGCAATGTAGTGGGAAGGGGGGCTTAAGAAGCCCCCTTAGAAGCTTCTTAGAGAAGCTTCTAAGAAGCTTCTGCCTGCGACGTGGAGGGGGGAGGGGAGTCAGAATCCAGCGGCGGCGGCCTGAGACGGCCTGGCGGACCGCGGCGGAGCGTGGTGGCAGCTGGCGGACTGGCGGCTGGCGGCAGCGTTTCCTCCTGCACGGCGACATGGCGACCCTTCCCTCACACGGCCCGACCTCCCTTCCACGTCCCGTCCTCCTTCACGTCGGCACCTCCTCCAGCTCCTCCCTTCAAGCTCCTCTCCCACAGCCTCCTTCTCACAGCCCGTCCCTCCTTTCTCACAGCCCGTCCCTCCTCCACACGGCCACCTCCCTCACGGCCTTCTTCCCTTCACGTCCGGCACGGCGACCTGACCTCCTCCTTCTCACGGCCCGTCCATACGACAGCCTTCTATCCTTCCTCTCACCTCCCTCATGCTAGCCCATCCCTTTCCCCCAGCCACACATCGGCTGGGGAAGATAATTAAAAAATTTGCAATAATTCCACCTTTATCCCCTTATCCTCCTCCCAAGAGGGAGTTTTCCCGCGGCTATGCCGGTTTGAATCCCCGACCTTATTTTCGTAAGGTGGAGTGTCTCCATTTCCCGCGTGTGGCTATAGATTAGCTGCTGGCACTAGTGATAATCTTTGCACGAGATTTACACGATGTGCGGGAAGTCAATATTTACGGCACGCAGTGTGCGGAAATATTACATTTGGAATTGCATTGTCAAGAGCATTTATTGCCTTCCTAATCTCTCTTAGGCACCTGACATTTTGAGAAAACTTTCTCCTTGGCTTTGACTTTCTAGAGAGCTTCTGAGGCTTTGAAGATTGATGAATCTTTGGTGCTAAATCCCTAGGATCAATCTTCTCTTTTCTTGCTGTTGCCTTAGTCCTAGCCATCTGCCAAAAAAAGATATATTACGTCTTCTCTAGCATGTCCAGTGAAACGTGAGTCCCAGACAAGAGGTATCCATGCTGCATGGCGTTTTCGCGTTTCAGCTGAATTTTTCTCGAGGTGTCTAGTGAAACGCGAGTGTCAAGCAAGGCGCCTTCTTGTAGCTGCTTCTTTTCGTGTTTCACCAGACTTGTTGTCCATTGTGTCCAGTGAAACACGAATTTAAGCCAGGAGACCTGCTTGAAGCACCTTATTTTCGCGTTTCACCGGACAACTCATGAATAGCATTAAAATCAACAAAACCAAGAAAAAAGAGCTTTGATCTAAGGAAAGCTTTTAAGATTACATAAAATATCCACAGAATTAGGGAAAAAGTTTGAAGATTTCCTTAAATCTCCACAACATTAAGGAATGCTCCCACTATGGAAAAAATTCTTTTGTAGTGGTCATAAGCTCATAATAACATAAAGGATTAAGGAAAAGTATCAAAAGAATGCATTGAATGGAGCCTGTTATTGAAAAGCAAGATGCAGAAACCATACCTTCTTTTTAGCTTGTTCTTCACAATCTCAGCCTAAAGACGACAATATGCTCGAAGGTTTCCTTTGTTGGGGAAGCAGTGAAATGCTTGGAGATTGGAAGGAATACCAAAGGTAAAGGTGGAGTAGCGATGAAATGCAATGAAAGGCGAAGGCGATGAATTTGCATGGACTCAACGTTCTTGGCAAAGTGTTTATAACACACGTGTGACGTACTCTCGCTTATCGGAATTTTTTTTAAACTTGGAAAAGGGTTATGTAACACACGTGTGACGTATTTTTGGAAAAAGAGAGTGTGCACGTCTTCTGAGGAGTTTGATACGGTGTGTTAAGTGAGACACGTGTACACGTAATTTTCCATTATTACACAAACTTTTTCGTTGGAACTATTACCACATGCTTAACGGTCAATATAAAAGCATTTCAAAGCCATTTCTCCGACATTGTCTTCTTTTCTGCCGAAATTTCGTCTCGACTTCCCTTCAAGGTCCTTGCTTCCTGTGTGGAGAGCAGTTCAACAATCTTTGATAGGTAACAATTTTTTTTAATTACAAGTATTTTAACAAAATAAATTTGATTAATATAGAAAGAATTTTTTATAACACTTGAATAATTACAGATGTTATATGCTTTGTATCTTTTAAAAGCAGCATAGCTTTTACAAAAATAATTTTATCATCAATTTCTGTGTCTCCATAGAATTAATTTATAGTTCATGTTTCTCTCCTTGATTTGCATCTTTTGACCAGTGAAATGCGAAACAATGTCCCTGTTATTTAGTGATATTTTGCTAAGTATCGCGTTTCACCGTCGAGATATTGGAATAATTTTTGTCTTCAAGGTAGTGTTCGGTGAAACGCGATTTCTTCACAGGCATTTGCCTTGGACACTTGAATTTTTGTGTTTCATCGGTCAACTTAAAAAAATTCTTCTTTTTTGATTTTTTTGTCTTGGAAAATCAATTTTGGGGCCTCTTTCCATGGTTCCATCTTGTTTTGTTGGATGTTGGTTCTATTCTGCTTTTTTTTCAGGGATAAATATTTTCCTGGTCAAGATGACAAAGAGGAAGCTATCTCTGGAAGGAATGGATGAGGAGACATTTGATGATAGGCTCTTTGATTTCTTTTACACCACTGGAAATTCTTCCATGTTTGGCTATATCAGGGAAATTTTCAATGTTCCTTTTGATTTGAAGGAGTTATTGGAGGATCTTGAAGACAAACTTAAGGAGTACAGATGTTTTTATGATAGACATGTGCAAGGTTTGGAAGTCAATGGATTTGTTCATTATAGTGATGTCATGGGAGCCACCAATACATCCAGGTCAACTTTGCTAGGCAGGTTCAACCTCATTGAAGAGAAATTCAGAAAGAAAGAAACATGTTGCCCTTTCCACAAGTACCAACACCAATGCCTTCTGATCCACAAGGACGTTGGATTTATTGTGTATCTTCAGTACATGGAAAATTCTTCTCCAGATATAGACCAACAGAGAAAGCTAGAGGATATTGCAAGTATGGATAAGGAGGTCGAAGAGAAGGAGGAGATGTTCCAAGAAGATGTTGAGAATCAACTTGTCCAAGGTTTTGATGTAGGTTTATTCAAGAGTGACAATATCACAATGGTGGAAGAAAAGGAGATCGAGCCAAGTGCACAGGTTGATGAAGAAGGTCCTCTTGCATGTGTTCCAACATTTCCCACTTATCTTATCAACAAGAAGAGATATGTGTTGCTAAATGATATTCAACATCTTTTTGATCTTAGAGAAGATTATTGCTTAGCAATCCTTGCACGTTGGGGCAAAAATGACATGAATTTTATAGGTTATGAACAAGAACCACTAGCAAGTCTTGATGTTGAGGGAGAGAATTTCCAAGATACCTCTATAGCCTTACATACATGTATTAATCAGATCATAGAATATGAAAAGAGGGGGCTACCTACAGAAGAAGAGTTCTTGTAGGTCCAAAAGAAACTTCATATTGATGATGTAGGGTATGAAGAGAGATTGAAGTCTCCATCAGATGAGAAGCCCAAGAGTTCAATAAATCTTTATGATGATAGTCTTCTTGATGAAGACGAACACCCTAAGGTATGAAATATAATTTGAAGTTACCCATTGAGTTTATGTTAGACTTTATTATGCATTATAGATAAATAACTTATATCTTGTACTGTTGTGATTTGTTCTATAGATTGAGATTGAAGATATGGACAACTTTCTTGGAAGGGCCAAGGGCTCTAGGCCAATGAAGCTTGGAAAAAATCAAAGCCTTGGCCATTATATTGGAAAATTAAACAATCAAACAATTATAATATATCATAGTAGATTGTTAAGCTCTCCAAGTCTACCAATGATGGCTTTGAGAGCTATCTCAAAGGTAATTGGATCTCAAGTTTTCAGCAAAGGTTTGGACAAGATCATTTTGGTGGAGAAGAAAGAAGCCATAAGATTTTTTGGCTTCATGCCTGGATACAGTGGATCTAGAGTTGGATATTTTGGAGTTCTTGGCTCCTATTTTCTCTCTTATGTAGGAGATAGTAAGAATTTGAAGCTTCTTCCAGGCTATTGGAAACAAGAGTTTTTGAAATACAGAGGTCTTATTGAGTGGGATGAAACAAAAGATTCCTCTAGAGGCCCTGTCGAGCTACCTGAAACCAAGGACTCCTCTGAAGGCCCTGTTGAGGTGCCTGAAACTAAGGACTCTTTTGCAACACAATCAGACTAGAAGATGCCAAAGATTAAGGGTTTCTTGAAACCCATCTTTTCCCAACTCTTTGTTTGGTTTGTAACCATTCTGTAAATCTTTGCTTTGCGCAAGAATTTAAATATCTATCTTTTCTTCTTTGGGTAACAATTTGTATAGTCCTTGCTAAAGATGATGTATTGTTTGATGTGTGTATCTTTAAGCTTGAATTTATGCCAAATTTGTCGATAGAACCATTGAAAGACCTCTAATAAACTATTGGCTTTGTGTCTTCCACCTCTATGTCTTGTGTGTCTGGAATATTTTGTTCTTGCTTGATAATGTGATTTTTTCATACCTTGGGTTGACCAGATATATAGAGATCCATATTGTTTAATAAAGTATGGAGCATGGTTGTATAGAATATGCTGCATAGTCAACAAATAAAGAAAGTTATTAAAAAACATTATATGAGTTTGACAATGAAGAAACAAACATATACAAACTTCTTACCATATAGTGAGTAAAGTGTTGATCACCCCAAGCTTCTGTCATCGCCTTTTTGAAAAGGTTCAATTGGTTTTTAAAGTCTTTGACATCATCATCATTCCATTCAGTATTATCACAATAAAAAAACACATTGTCTAGTGTTTCCCAAACTTTAGCTTTTCTATTTCGAGCTTGTCCATTATCAGTGTGATCCTTAACTGCATTATGTAGGGATTTCCACTGATTAAATTTAATAGTTGAGCCACCATTTCTTGAGTTTATCTTGCCAAGTCTCCCATGAAAGCCTAGAAACCTTCTAGCCTTCACTCCACCAATAGATGGTTTTTTTGGGACACAATTACCATCCTTAGACTTTTGAAGATCTAGTTCAATAACAACATTGCCACCATGCAAACCAATTGCAGAGAGAACTTTTTCAACCTTTGTTATAGCATTTGTTCTAGTTGATAATGGCTTCAACTTCCATGCAAATCCTATATAGAGATGAACAAGCTTTTCAATTATCCTGCAAAGTGCATGAAGTGTACAAATATGGGCATTCGCTAAAGGAATGTCCAAGACTATTTTAAACTATGGATCCTTATTGTGCCTAGAGGGAGCTCTATTCCAATTTCTTGAGTTTAACTCTGCAGCTGGTGACATGCAGTATAAGCAAGGAGATCTCAAGTTAGCTCCCTTTGATACATTATACATACATTTGAGTGTCTTTAGGTCACCAGCTATGTGCCACTCAATCCTGTAGTTCCCAAATCCTTCAACAAATAGCTCTTCTCCTGCTTGTTGCCTTTGAATAACATTAGGTGTTGATGTTTGATGAAAAACCCAATATAGTATATCAAAATTCTTAGTATCTACCTCAAATGCTCCTAGCCACCAGATGATATATTTAGATTGAACACTAAATGATGTTGAGTGATTGCAATGACCTGACGAAAGTGCTCTATTCATCAAGGTGATAGAGATTCTCTCCAATTTTTTACATTTCAAAATTTCACTTTCATCAAGTTTAATCACAAATCTAGCCACTCCCTGTGCCTGTGCCTACTGACAAGTCATAAAATTTGATCATTAAGCATTGTAGGGTGGGCAAGTCAAGGAAAATATTGTTAAATTCATTGAATATAACCTCCTTTTTCTTGCCCTTGAAGCTAGCCTTGATATGAAAAGGCTCACCTAGAATCTCCATCACTTTGTTATTAACCCTCTGTCTGATAGTCCTAACCACAAATGGTTTCGGAAGTATGTAATTGTGTACCTGTCCTTGCTTCATATTTGATTGTAAAAGCTGGAAAAGTTTCATATAAGCATCTCGACTGATACCAATACTATCCAGTGTCTTCTGTACTAACTCAGAATCCAAAGAATGATCCTTTACAAATGACTCCAAGCATTGTTTCTTTGCCTTTTTAAATTTCTTCTTCTCCAAAATATCCTTTGAAACTACTGAAGGAAGAAGATGATAATAAAACTGAGCTGCTTTTAAAGAATCTCTTTCACTTGCATTTGGTTGTAGAAGAGATCTAAGCAAAATTAACATCACAAATCAATGGAAGTAGTTTAAATAAAGCCATATTTAAGATTTTTCAAGTGAAAAAAAATATACCTTGCTGCTTGGATTCTTTTACCACAGCCTCCTCCTCCTCGTTTGAGATTCTCAATATTTTTAAGAGCTCTTTGTCGATTTCAAAGGCCTAATAAAGTTTGCTTTTGTTGATAAGCTTTGATATGCTTTTCCAATGAATGAATTTTTTGTTGACAATCCTCTAGCTTCTACAACAACTCCATATTGTGTTTCATCAAAAGATGATTCTCTAGTCCAAGGATATCCTTTTCTGCAACAAGATTAAGTGTATAACCTAAAAATCTATTGTAGCCATCACCAATAAACCTCATTAATGACGAGCTATTATAGAAAGGAGGAGTGCTATTTCTGCTAGGATCTTTGGGATATAGCTTTCCATCTAACCAAAGATCAATATTCTTCTTTCCTTCAAACCTCAGTATATGTTTCATAGACTCTGTAACCGTGATAGATTTTGTTCTCTTTCTTATTGGTTCATACTCACTGTCCAACTCAATATGAAGATGATAGAGAGGTTTTTTATGAGAGCTACAGAGATAATTAGATGATTGATCCATAGCTGAGTTACAGAGATCATTGGGTGATTGATCCATAGCTAAGGATATGATTAGAAGCAAGAACGAAAACAAAGAAGAGACTAATAAGGAGGAGAAAAAAAGAAGAGAGAAAGGATGGAGAAACGATGGAGGGAGGCAATCGAGTATCCACCAAAATTCAAATTGAATATTACTTTTCACTTTAATGAGGAGAGGTAAGATCTTCATTATGACAACCTTGCCAACTTTATGGCGACCTAGATTTCTAGGTTTGATGTGACCACGAGAATATCACGACAATGACTTATTAACGAATTTTGATATTTTAACTTACCAAAATATAAACCTTTTAAAAATTCTATAAAATGATTTTATTTCGTAAATTGTTTTCTCTCTCTAGGATCTCTTACAGGGCATTTTCGAGACCTCAAAACTCCCCTAATGCCAACTTCTATAAAGTATTGTACTTGATTATCACTTTTATATGAATGAATACAATGTCATGATGCTTTGTACTTTTAGTTAAGTGTCTTGTCGTTGTCAATCCTACACAAGATTGTGTTTATGAGTCCAAGCTTCCATCTTGGAACCTAATTCACTTGTGTAACAGTTTGTCTCTACTTGTCCATGACATTATGAGTTTGGTCTTCATCTTTCATCCGCCATAGCTTTTGTCATGCTCTAGATCTGCATCTTCTAACATGGTATCAGAGCACAACTAAGCATGGCACATCTCCATTTTTCTCTCATCTAGCTCAACTTGAGCTCAATCTAGCTTAGGACAAGTCCAGGACCTCATCTCCCACTCCTCCACTTAACCTTGTGGCAGCCATAGCCAGTAATACCCTGCCTGCTTGAAGCTCTCATATCTCTCTCTACCAGCCAGATCTTACCAAGCTTCCTTCTAGAGAAGTGTTCCCCCCCTACTAAAGCTTCTTTGTATCACTTGAAACATCAGCATTGCCCTACCACAAGCTCAGTATTATCAATTTTCTCAGGCTCTTTTCTATGCTGCCATAGCGAGATCTGTACCTACCTTTGATTAAGCTTCTTGATCTCCACCTATAGAGGATAACTTCACTTGGTTTCTTCTAGGGGATTTCTCCTTGGCTCTACGCATTGCTGCATATTAATGGAAGAGAGAGAAAGAGACAGAGTGGAGTGGAAGATTTGCTTCAACTCATTGTTGTTCTTCTTCCATTATTCTTCAATCATACTAACCGAAAGAGATTTACACACATAGGTATGACTAACCAAGACTAACTGTGGTTAAGTCACTGACTACACTGACTTATTGAATGTCACACACATGTACAACTCTATCTAGCTAATGTCGGTCACACACATAAAGATAAACTAATTGAAGAGTAGTGGGAGCTTGATATTCTAACACTCCCCCTCAAGCTCAAACCATTTGATAAACTCCAAGTAGCCGTCTGGAATATATGAACTTTTCTTTACCAAGAGACTTGGTAAATATATATGCTACCTGGTTTTCAATCTTCACATGAATCAAGTCAATCTGTCTTGTAAGAACCATTTCTCTGATGAAATGGTAGTGAACCTCAATATGTTTGGACCTAGCATGGTAGACATGATTGCTAGCCAACATAACACTACTGAGGTTATCACAATGCAATCTCACTCTACTTTCCAGTTGTATTCCCAAGTCTTCCAGGAGTTTCATCAACCAAACTACTTTGCAAGCCGCTAAGGTAGCTCCTCTGTACTCAGCTTCTGTACTAGACAATGCAATAATAGGTTGTTTCTTACTCTGGCAACTGATCGTATTGCTGCCCAATTCAAATGCATAACCATTGGTTGACCTCATGTCATAGGCACAACCAACCCAATCAGCATCAATAAACCCTGTCAAGTCAAGAGATTTTCCATATGCATAAAACAACCCATAATCTTTAGTACCCTTTACATATCTCATGATCCTCCTGACTGCATCTAAATGTGGTTTGCGAGGCTTCTACATGAACTGACTAATCAGCCCCACTCCATAACACAAGTCAGGACAGGTAATAATCAAGTATATCAAGATGCCCACCATCTGTTGATACATGGTCAAATTCTCTATGTCATTCCCAACATCAATCTGCAGCTTGACATTCTGATCAAGAGGTTTCTCCATAAGGCTGCATTCAGACATACCATACTTCTGTAACATGTCATGAGCATACTGCTTCTATAGCAGCCATATACCTTGAGCTGTAGACACTACCTCAATCCCAAGAAAATACTTTAGTTCACTAAGGTCTTTGGCTCTGAATTCAACTTGTAAACATGATTTAATTTTAGCAATTCCCTCTTCATCATCTCTAGTGATGATAAGATCATCTACATAAACCACTAGAAACACATATCCATGATCTATCTTCTTCGTGAAAACAGACATTGATTTGCATCACCCAATCTAAATCCATGTTGCTATAAATAACTATTGATTTGAGCATTCCATGCTCTAGGTGCCTTTTTCAATCCATATAAATACTTTTTCAGCTTATATACATGTGTAGGAAAGTTCGGATGAACATAGCCTTCAAGATGCTCCATATATACTTCCTCAACCAAATCACCATTCAAGAAAGTATTCTTGACGTCCATTTGCCAAAATTTCTAGCCTTTGCATGCTGCCAAAGCAATGATAGTTTTGACTATTTCCATTTTAGCCACCAGACTGAAAGTCTCCTCATGGTCAAGGCCATATTGCTATGCATACCCTTTTGCAACCAGCCTAGCCTTATAGCGTTCTAACGAACCATCTAACTTGCACTTAACCTTTGTACACCCATTTGCAACCAATGGGGACTTTGCCTTCAGGCAACTCAACCAATTCCCATGTCTCATTTTCAGCCAGGGCTGCATACTCCTCATCCATGGTAGCACACCAGTTATCATCTGTAACTACATCATCAAACTTTGTAGGTTCTTTGTAACCTATCACACTAGCGATATACGCATAATGGCGGGCTGAATAACCAGTGTATGTAAACATGTCAACTGGTTTTCTAACTCTCTCTGATCTCTATAATTGTGGCTCACTCTGAGCTTGCCTCTCATGAGGCGGTACATAACGACTCTACCTTGCTCGAGGCATCATAATGGACGGAATTCCATGTCACATCCTCAAGCATCTTTTCTTTACCCTTATCCAATCTCCCCCTCACTGATATATCCATGTTAGTGGACGTAGGAGTACAACTTCACAAGCGTCTTGACCAAGGACTTACTGTAGGTGACCCATCACTTGTAGGACCACTCATAGATGTACTCACTGTAGGTGTATTTTCAGCATTACTAGTGTTGGTTAATCCATCAATAGCCACTGCAATAGGATTACCATACCTTGATGCCAGCTCATAAAAAACAACATCTCTACTAATCAATGTCTCATGTGTAGACGGTACATAACCCTTGTAAGCTTTTCAATCTTGTGCATAACCAAGGAGCACAATCTTGAGAGCTTTAGGATCAACTTTCTTCCTCTTTTCATCAGGAACATGCACATATGAAATGCTGCCAAATACATTCAAGTGTGAAATGTCAGGCTTATAACCATACAACTTCTCATATGGAGTTACATCATGAATCCCTACTATAGGGGTTCTATTCAACACACAGAAAACAATCACTTCTGCTTCAACCCAATAACCATTTGGCAAACTCTTCTCATTCAACATAGCTCTTGCTGATTCCATTAGTACCCTATTTTTCCTTTCTACTACACCATTTTGCTGTGGTGTATAGCTACAAGTTAACTATCTTTTGATCCCATGTTTAGCAAGCTACCTATCAAAGTAATTAGAGATATATTCTCCACCTCCATATGATCTAAGACATGAAATTTTACAACTCAACTCATTTTCAGGATGCTTCTTGAAATCCTTGAATGCATCAAACACATCATCCTTATGTTTTAGTATGTAAAGCCAAGTATATATACCTGTTGAAATCATCAATGAAGGATGCATAGTAACAAACACCACCAAACAAAGCATTATGAGACGGACCCAATACATCTGAATGTACTAACTGCAAGAGTCATGAGCTATTCCGTACGTGTCTCATAAATGGAAACCGTGCTTGCTTTCCAGATTGATGTGCATCATATACATGTCCAAAGTCATGATACTTGAACTTAGGCAATCCAAGCACAATCTCCTTCTGCAGCATATATTTTAGCTTTTGTACATTCACATGGCCAATCCGCTTATGCCATAACATCCCGTATAGCACCGTCATCATGTGCAAACATGGATGCTTTCAATTCTGGAATTGACGCATCAAGAGTAAACATTCAGCCATCTCTTCGGCCTCTAGCAATCAATTTGCAACCATTACCATATTCTTCAACAAGGCATCCATCTCTATTAAATCTCACTTGTAGGTTCTGTTCTACCATCTGTCCAACTGACAAAAGATTCTTGGTTATTGTAGGTACATGTAGCACATCATTCAGGATTTTTTTCTTGCCATCAGGCATCAACAATGGAACAATTTCTGTGTGCTGAATGTCATGTTGGATGTCATCCCCAGTTCACACATAACCATGTGAACCTGCAACCATCTCATCAAACCATTCTCCATGGGGTGTCATGTGATTTGAAGCCCCTGAATCAATGTACCATCTCTCATCTCTATTCTGCCTAGATGCATTCTTAGACACATGTTGCATGGCAAGCAATCTATCAACCTGCTCATCATGAGCACCGCTAGAAGATGCATAATGCCCATGATTTTTACCATTTGCCTTCATATCTCCTTGCTTCTTGTAACAATCCTTTGCAATGTGTCCATATCTGCCGTAGTAGTGACAATCCTTATCTCGGTTTGACTGCCATGAACCAAATCCACCACCTCTACCATGGGGTAATCTCCCCCTACCTCTAAAGCCACCAGATCCATGCTCGTCTTATGCATTTGTGCCATGCTAGGCATTTTGCTGATGCTGTCCATAAGCATTTCAAGTGTCTCCTCGACCTCGAAAAGAGCCACAACCTCTGCAGCCTTTGCCACACTAGCTAGAGTAAAGAACATTGTCTTTGCTTTTAGACGTACTAGAACATGTATTCAACCCAAGATTAACTTTCTCATGCAGCAGCAGTAAAGCAATCAACTCATCCCAATCAGGGGATTCAGCTCTCACAGAAATAGACATATCAAATGCTTTATACTCTTTGCCAAGTCCATTCAATGTCACTGCAATCATATCATCCTTAGACACTGAAGATCCAATGGTGGCAAGCTGATCTGCTATGTTCTTGATCTCTGTAGTGTAGGCCTGAATGCTTCTTCCATTCCTAGACATGTTATTGAACTATTGCTTTAGCTGAATCTATCTTGCATGTGTTACATTTCCATAATTTTTCATGAGTATGTCCCATGCATCCTTTGGGGAACTGCATCCAGTAACCTGTATAACTATATCATCTGATATACATAAGGAAAATCAATGTAACACCTTGCATGCTCTCTCACTCCATATCTTATGAGCCCTTTTCTAATCATTTGTTGGATTTCTTTCATATATTTCAGGTTCAGCCTCATCACATGTACATAAGTCCCAATAACCTCTACCAACCAAAAAATTCTTCATACAAAACTTCCATAAAGTAAAATTTTTATTGTCTAGATTTTCTCCCACAATTTGAGTGATATTTTCAGTGCCTTGAGCATTTGCCATAGTTGTATCTTAGTTATTCATTGATGTATACAACCTGTAAGTATCTGACTCATTTTCCTACAGTTTAGGACTAGTTTCCTACTATTCAGGATAGTTTCCTATAATTCAGGACAATTTTCTTGACAATCTACTTGCTATAAAATATATTCCAACAATGAAAAAACATAATCAACTAAGCATAAACCAAGCTCAAATCAGTTCAAAACATTCTATGATAGTGGCAAAACATCCTAGCAACAAACTATGTCCATACAAGTATCGATGTTTTTACTATATGCAAGTAGCAGTACCAAATACAGCCAGTCCATTGCTATAAACAATAGTATTTTCTCTATTAAAAAAAGAGTATTCGGATCTCAAAACAGCCCCAAAACATCTCATTCAGTTTTCCACTCTATGCAGGAGTTGATACATGTCCAACCGGTCAGAATATATTGCATGTATGTCAATTGAAGATGATAGGTATCCTTCCTGCAGACAATAACTATTCAATACCCTAGTATAACCAGCAACAAGTTAGTCCAAACTTTGGACTTTCACCACTCACAATATCCCAAAAAGCATCTACCACTCAAGTGATATGATCCAAGAATTTGTCACTAGCAAATAAGCATCATAGATACTTCAACCGTGTAGGTATATTATTTCCAAATTCACGACAGCAACCAATTCACTGTTTCCATCTTGTAAATAAGCTCGAAAACTAAGCATTTAACACTCCAATATCATGCTCAAATGCATGATAATAAGGGAAAATACATTGTTAGTATGAAAGCCACCAGTGCCTTGGAATCACTTGCTGTTTATTGCAGTAAATAGCCAGTTTGCACAGGTCTGTGCTGAATCTCTCAAAATCTGTGAGAAAATTGAAAAAACTTTCTTTTGCAAGAGTCAAGAATCGCGGACCATTTCTCCAAAAACCATTTTTGTAGTAAGATATAGCTTCTGCAAAAAACCGGATTGCAGGCACAGTCTCCTTTGATGACGTTTTCTTCAGATCTGATGTCTTGATGTCAAATGGCCATTGCCAAGCCTTTAGGCTTCAAGCATTCAAGCTCTGATACCATGTTGGAAGAGAGGGAGAGAGACAAAGTGGAGTGGAAGAAGAGCCTCATTATTGTTCTTCTTCCATTATTCTTCCATCATACTAGCTGAAAGAAACTTACACACATAGGTATGACTAATCAAGACTAACTGTGGTGAAGTCACTGACTACACCAACTTATTGAATGTCACACACATGTACAGCTATATCCAACTAATGTCAGTCACACACATAAAGATAGATTAACTGAAGAGTAGCGGGAGCTTGATATTCTAACATGTATTACATAACAACACGACATTGGTCATCATACAGTGTGGCATTACAAAAATTTGTGGTCGCTAGAAATTCTGCACCTGTATTAGTTCGTATAGCTCAATCTTTGTTTGCATGCTACAATTCCACCTCTGGTCATAGGGCATTTGAAGAATGACTCCTAAGATTCTTCTCCATCAAATATGCGACAGAATGATCCACTGTGCTGCTGAATCGTCAAAAAAATCAATCGCCTGCACCTCAAATCCTAATAGACTCCATAGCCCAAGCTCCAAATTTCATATCTTACACTTTCTCAAGCTCACTAGAGCTCTTTCTACTCAAGTCCACTGCCTAATCAGAGGAACAAATCAGTAAGGAGGATCTTGTAGACTTGAAAGACTTGGAGCAAGCAACAAAGACTTCAGCAAGAGAAAGGTTTGAGAAGCCTAAGCATCAACATTCAAGACATAGTATTTATCGATACTCAAATAGTGCTTCTTGGCACTTGACTCTTCAGTTTACTTCAAAGATTACTCTTAGTCTGTGTGATGATTTAAAGTCACATAATACCATATTAGGAAGTTTGGGAATTTTCATATACTTTGGGAATTTATAGGATAGTCAATATTTGGTTACATGGTCAAATTGTTACCCCTTTCCTTGAAGATGAAACTTTTTCGAGATACTATATAGATAAAAGTACCAAGTTCCATCTTCAAAAAATGGATTAAGATTTAGCCACATGGCCAAATCTTTATTTCTAACTTGAGAGTGGAACTTGGGAGATTCCCAAATTCTCTAATATAGTGTTACATTGATAAAATCCCGTGTAAATCTCAAAATCTTCTTGTAAAATGATAGACACTACCTACAAGTTCTCATGGTAAGACCCCCTACTAAGATGACTGAAGTGGAATAGATAGTAAAGTTTAATGGTGAAGGCTTTCATGCCTGGAAGGAGAAGACCATGTATCACCTTATGCGAAAGGACTTGTAGGACCTATTTGAAGATAATATAGATAGCAAGAAGGAAGATGATGAAGATGGGTTCGTTGAAGAAGACCGACTCAAAACCAAAGAATGGAAGAAGATGAATAACAAGGCACTAGGCATCATTTCCTGGGGACTAAGTGATGATGTGCTACATCATATCTCGAGCATTAGAGATGCTAGAAATGCTTGGGAGGAACTTGACAGAATGTTTGGTACCCAAGCAAAGAATTCAAAGGTAAAATTACTCATGCAATTTTATAAACTAGATATCAAAGACAATGCTTCTATGACCACACACATTAACAAGTTCAAGAGCCTAAAAACCCAACTTGCAACTCTTAAGAAGAATATTGATGAAGATGAAGTAATAGCCATATTGCTTGCAAGTGTAAATAAGGATCCATATGAGAACCTTGTGTCCACCCTAAGTAATGTTCCTAGTCTCTCACTCAAAGACATTGAGCACTCACTGCTTGATGGGGAAAGAAAATTTAAACGCAAAGATGTAAAAAAGACTAGCTCAAGGGAAAATATCTTATACACCAAAGGAGCAACTCAAGGGAAAATCTCGTATACACAAAAGGAGCTATTGGACCTAAGGGAAGAGATCAAGGATTCAACATCGACAACAGAATTTGGATGACATGTCATTATTGTGGTAAGACTGGCCATATTGCCAGTGAATGCATTCACAAGAAAAGAGTACATCAAATGTCGAATGACCACCCACCAAAGTCAATTCATGAATGAAGAAGAAGAAGAATAAGAAGAAGATGTTTCTGCTACCATCAACAATTCTAATAGATTGTTCTGAAGGAATTTTCTCCTACAGTGGATCTCTATGTCTCCCTTAGTGGATTTTCTTTGTACAAACCCTTGCCAAAGATGTAAAGTCTCAAGTTTTAACTTGACTATGCTACCTATGAGCTAGTCTCTCGGGCCATGTTATCATGTACGGGGAGGCAAAATCCAATAAGTGTAGGGACTCATCATTTGAGGGGGGTGTTGAGAAATAGACAAATGATGTACGCTCAAGGAAGAGTTGTATTGAATCCCATATGCACACTGAGGAGAGTGGAACAAACCAATTTCTATAAAGCATTGTACTTGACTATCACTTTTATGTGAATGAATACAATGCCATGATGCTTTGTACTTTCAGTTAAGTGGCTTGTCATTGTCAATGCTACACAAGATTGTGTTTATGAGTCCAAGCTTCCATATTGGAACCTAATTCACGTGTGTAACAGTTTGTCTCTACTTGTCCATGTCATTCATGAGTTTGGTCTTCATCTTTGATCCGCCATATCTTTTGTCATGCTCTAGATTCACATCTTCTAACAAAAACAAGCATCTAGAGCTGGAAATAAAGGAGATGAAGAGGCAAAGAGAACAGACAAGGATAGAGGTACAGACATCAAGGACCCAAAGAGATGAGGAGACCACGAATAAGCTAGCAGAGTTGCACAACCAACTTTAAGTAGCTCTCCACGAGCAAGACATACTAAGGGAACAAGTAGAATGCAAAAATCAATAGTAGAAAAAAATGCACTCATTGAGGTGGGAACAGGAAAAGGTGATCATTGCCACCCTAGCCCGGTACCAAAATCAAGGGCTAGAGCATATGAAAGAGAAATTAGAGGAATGGGGATTCAAGAACAAAGACAGAGTCAAAGACTTAGCTGTGATATTTCCGCTTGAAAATATTATGGAACTTGATCCCCGCATGCCCGCATAAAAGCTGTGCAAAGTTATCTCCCGCGTCGACTAATGACAGTGGCTAAGTGGTTACCCCATGCGCACGATAAAAATCCCCATCCCTGAGGTGCAATTAAGGCTAGAGCATGAAGACCGCAAGCCACGCAAGAACACCCTTCTCGGATAAATGGGAAATGGATAATGATGAAAATTTAGGCAATTTTTTTTACTAATTATCCCTTCCCCCAGCCGATCATGGTTGGAGGGGAGGGAGTGGGAGAGGGATGTGTAGAGGTGGAGTGCATGGGGAGAAGAGAGAAGCATGAGGGCTCCACGTGTGTGGAGTCTCCCCCCCTAGCACTATAAAATCACCCCTTAGCGAAGGGAGAGGGAAGGACAAGGGACGAATCAGAAGAGGTTGCCGTGCTGAGGAACGAAGGGACAGGGGAGAACGATTGCCATCGTGCTGCCTGGGAACGCCGCCGCCGTGAGGACACCGCCACCATACAATGCCTGCAGCCGCCGCCCATCCCCGCCATCATCATCATAATCCCTCCCCCCTATTTTCGTCGACATTCCTTCTCTCCAATAATTTCCTCCTCCTTCCACATCAATTATGTTGTTAAGCAAAAGCTTCTAAGGATAAGGCCCATAAAGCTTGTGCATGCGGTTTTCACCCCGGGTGCTTATAACCCACACTCGTAGCTCCAATTCCTACGCAAGGGAAAAGGTATCAACCTAAAGGCAGCCTCGTAGAGCGAGAATAAAGGCTAGAAGGAATCCATGGAGTCCATAAACACACTACGTCTATGATGGCTCCAAAGTCCAAGTCACAAGGCGCACGTGCGGAAGTCTTGGACCCAAACTTGCACGTGGACATCTTCGCTAGTCCTCATAACCAGGTTCTTGGAGTTAAATTCCGCATTGGGCATGTTTAAAATTCATAGGGAAGCTATGAATATAAATTGCTTATTCATCTTACGAGCGTAGTCGCATGTTGCCATTTTGGTGCATTTCCAAAGTAATGAGCCTAAACGCATATTGCTTAGGGTTAAAGATGAAATTGTTAAGTGCATCCTTGATTGGCCGTGAAAGAACAAGTGTATCTTGCATTTAGTCAATAACTTCCTTGTTATGACTCGCATGAGAAAATTCTTAAACGTCCGTTGCACGGCATGAAAATGAAACCATGGACACTGCATGTTGCATGTGAATCCGGATGCTTGTAGAATGGAATGCGTAAATTTCATTTCATCGAAGTTGCATATAGAAAAATGTTGCATGTCATATCAAAGCATGAAATTCAATTGCATTAAACTAAAGGTTGAAGGCATAGTTCCTTGATGTAAATCCTTGTAGGTTTTATGCAAATTATTCTCCAATTTGTCATTCATCAGGACTTTAGCAAGAAAAGAAAAGGGTTACTCCAAACCTTACAGTATATAGGGGTAATAAATCGCATGTTTACACATTGTCATACTGCTGCACATCTGAGGTGTGGAATCCACCAAAAAGTTGTGTGTGTGACATTTGTTACTTTGTACATACTTAGTCGTTGTGTTTGCATTTTTGTTCTACATGGCCAGTATAGTGGAGAGGGATTTGGAGTAAGAGGAACTTATCTATAATGCTCTGGTTGACATGTATGCGTGCATCTGCGCCCAATCTTTGTGTATCAAAGGACTTGTTTCCCCTCACCATACGGCCAGCCACTGTAACAACTATCAAATCAATGGTTACTATGATAGAAGAGGCCACTGTGGAAGCTACAAAGTTAGTTGAGGCTCCTATTGCAATTGTAGTAGGTGCTTCTAGAGGCATTGGGAAGGCAATTGCTCTTGCTTTAGAAAGTGTGGGATGCAAGGTTCTTGTCAATTATGCGCGGTCATCAAAAGAGGCTGAGGATGCCGATAGTCGAATTGAAGAGATGGGTGGCTTAGCCCTCATTTGTGGTGGAGATGTTTCAAAGGAGGAGAATGTTGATACCATCATGAAAGCTACAGTTGAGAAATGGGGCACTATTGTTGTTTTGGTAAACAATGCAGGCATCACAAGTGATACTTTAATGCTCGGGGTGTTCACTAAATATATATTCTCTATATAAGGTGCATTCATGGACTATTTAGAAATATCCTAATTTGTGAATTTTTTTTAAATAATACACAACCCTTTTCTATTCAATCTATACGTAACCCCTTTATATGACACCCTTCTATATGTAGAAAATGTATAAAAATGGTGTTTTAAAAACTCCTTATTTTTAACTCACATTATATATACATATATTCATGAGTGAGCCCCCGAGCTTTAATGATGAGAATGAAGAAATCACAATGGTAGGAAGTTATTGATTGAATTTGACTGATGTTTTTATGTGCTCTCAGGCAACTGCAAAGATAATGATGAAGAAGAGAAAGGGAAGAATCATAAATATATAATCAGTTGTTGGTTTGACTGGAAATGTAGGTCAAGCAAACTACAGTGTTGAAAAAGCTGGTGTCCTTGGGCTCACAAAAATGACAGCTCGTGAATATGCATCAAAAAAATATTATTGCAACATTAACGTGGGGAGAAGCAGCTTTTCTAGTCAGAGATAAAAGCTTTATCAGGTTGGGGAGAAGAAAAAGCAACGGGAAAGAGGAGGAAAACAAGCTTTGGAGGAAGTAGGGGGCAATCAGCATAGATGGCAGTATTTGCATGGGATGAATTTGTTACAAGCCACAGCCAATGTTGAAAAAGAGATAGAGAAGTTGCAAGGATTACATATGCTATGCTTTGCAGCAACAACAAATGGAGGAAGCTGCTGTGAAGGCAGCAGAAGCGATGCAGAATCACAACTCATTCTGCGATTGAGTGAGCACAACGAGAAGAAGGCGCTGCATCCCGAGTCAGCACAAGGAGAAGAGGATTGCAGTGATGAACAGATAGTGCGACTGAATTCGAGTGTTCCATATATAGTGGTTTGCTAGGATGGACTAGAAGCAGACACACACAAAGCTGGTGAACGAGGAGTTTGCACATAGGACACAGAAGCTGTCCTAGAGGGATCAGTGCCATCGAGATTGACCTCGAGACTACCTACTCCTATGTTGGCGTCTGTTACCATGTTCGGGTGAAGATGATCGCCAACAACCAAGGCAACCGCACTACCCCTTCATATGTGGTCTTCATTGACACGTAGTGCCTTATCGAAGAAGCTGTGAAGAACCAGGTCTCTCGTGTACATATCGATGTGCTTGGATCGAGACTAAAGCATGTATTGAAAGAGGAATTCCTACAATTGTCAAGATGGCTGCTATCAAAGCTAAGATTTCTTTCGAGTGGAACAGTATCTATGCCTTTTGAATGAGGCTATGATCTTATCAGTAGGCGTGCTAATCGCTAATTGGAAGTTGACGACTGTCATGACAACATCATTCAAAGGCTGACAACTTGACTCCGAACTATTTCTGTGTACTTGGAGTGCACCGTCAGAATAGAAACCTATCTATAAAGTGATCTTGCAATGTATGGACATTGATAATGCTGAAGAGTGGAAGCTATTTATTTCATTCAAAATTGTATGCAAGCTATCGATCCTATTCAAGCCACCATGAGAGGAAATGACTAGCAATCAGATGGACTGCTTTTCTGGTTGTAACTCACCCTGAGTGAGCTGCAGCCTTGTATATCTTCAAGATTGGCTTAGTTTCCATTTTTAAACCTTAGGCACTGGATAGCAAAATTTACAACTGCTTTGTCAAGAATCGCATGGTGGGGGGACTTGCTCAATATGCTGCACCGAGCACACACAAAATGCACAAGGAGAAGCTCACTCAAGAGACAAGAAGAGAGATGGAGGCCAAAACGTTTTCTTACTTGTTTCTTCTTCTTCTTTCACACTCTTTACAATGTACACAAAGTATAGATAAGATACAACATAAAGAAAAGTGGCCTACTAAGTCAAACAATGCATAACTGACTACACTAGTCGATTGGTGCTATAACTATGCCAGCTGTAAATAGATGTAACAACATGAATATAATACGTAATGAGTGAGTGGCCATGTGAGAGTCATAATGACCACCAACATGCTAAGTGTAGACATGTGGACCCATCTAACCAGGCGGTCCATCATTAATGTCCGCATGTGTTGAGCTTGTCATCGCAACACTCCCCCTCAAGCTCAATTGCATCTTTGCAACTCCAAGTAAGCTTCGAAACTTTTGAAGCTTCTCTATACCCAATTCCTTCGTGAAGATGTCAGCTATCTGATCTTGTGTGCTGACATACATCAAGTCAATCTCACCTGCTAGTACCTTCTCTCTCACAAAGTGGTAGTGTACCTCAATATGTTTTATCCTGGCATGGAACACCGGGTTCCTAGCCAAATGTATACTACTCATGTTGTCACAATAAATGACAACTAGACCTTCCACCTGCACATCCAAATCAGCCATTAACTTTTATAGCCATACTACCTCACATGCTGCAATAGCAGCATCTCTATACTCAGCCTCTGTACTACTCGACAAAGCAACTGTACGTTGCTTTTTGCTGCTCCAAGCAACTGCTGCACTACCAAGAGAGAACATGTATCCGCTGGTAGATCTTTTATCAGACATACTACCAGCCCAATCTGTATCTGTGTATCCAAACACCTGTACATCTGTACCTGCCTCATAGAAAAGTCCATAATGTAATGTGGACTTCACATATCTCAATATGTGTCTGACTGCATCCAAATGTGGCTTTCTTGGTACTTGCATAAACTGACTCACAAGACCAACAACATAGCTCAAGTCTGGCCTTGTAATGGTCATGTAGATCAAACTCCCCACTATCCTCCTAAACATAGTAGGGTCTTCTATCTCATCCCCAACATCAGCACTCAACTTTATATTCTGCTCCAACGGGACTGAAAGTGGTTTGCATGCTCTCATACCATATTTGGACAACATATCCAAGCCATACTATCTTTGGGACAGCCATATACCATCATCACATCTGATCACCTCAATGCCAAGGAAGTACCTTAGTTCATCTAAATCCTTCATCTCAAACTTCTTCTTCAAAAAATCCTTGACTTCAATAATCCCACTATTACTATCACCTGTAATAATCAAGTCATCCACATAGATGACCATGATGACCAAACCTACATCTCCCTTTCTCACACAAAGTGAGTGATCAGCATCAGAAACATAAAAGCCAATATTGACAAGATACTTTCTGATATTGTCAGACCATGCTCTAGGTGCTTGCTTGAGCCCATAGAGCGCCTTCTTCAACCTGCACACATATGTGGGATGCTCTAAGTCTTCATAACCTGCCGGTTGATCCATATACACTTCTTCATGCAAATCACCATGCAAGAAGGCATTCTTCACATCCATTTGCTGCAACCTCCAACCTTTGGTTGCTGCCAAAGCAATCACACATCTGATAGTTGCCATCCTAGCAACTGGACTAAAGGTTTTTTCATAATCTACATATGTCTGGGCATAGCCTTTTGCAACCAGCCTAGCTTTGTACCTACTAATAGAACCATCTGCATTGTGCTTGATCTTATAAAACCAATTACATCCAATATCTTTCTTGCCCTTCGGCAATGATACTAGATCCCAAGTCTTATTGGCCTCTAATGCAGCCATCTCCTCATCCATTGCTGCATACCAATGAGCATGACCAAGAGCCTCCTCAAAACATGTGGGCTCAACATCTTCAACTAGTTTCACCATATAAGCATAATGATGAGATGTATAGCCTTCAAAACCAAATCTTTTAACAGGGTATTTGACCCTACTAGATCTGCGTACCACCGGATGACTCAATGGAGCCTTTACATTACTATGAGCTCTCTATACACTTGGTGTCCTGACAAAAGGAATGCCAAGCTCATCATCCAAGCTCTCTAAGCCACTAAAGTCTCCATCAAGAACTGCATCAATGCCATCTGACACTTTATTCTTTCCTTTGTCTTTACTTGTAGTGCTACTAGATGCACCTGAAGATGTAGAGCTACTCCTTAGTCTCCCAGACCAAGGACTACTAGATGACGTCTTTGGTCCACTAAGAGTCTGTGATTCTTGCTTTTCAGCCTGGACATGAGTGTCATGATCATCATCATCATCCGCTGCATCACCACTAGATGCATACCAACTGCTCATTTCATCAAAGATGACATCCCTGCTCACTCTGAACTTACATGTGACAGGGTTATAATAGTGATAGCCTTTCTTCTCTAAAGAGTATCCAATAAAGACACACTTTTCAGCCTTTGGATCTAGTTTCTTTCGCAACTCATCTGGCACATGAACATACGCAATGCAGCCAAACACTTTCAAGTGTGAGACATTAGGCTTCTTACTTGTAAAACATTCTTTGGGGGTCATACCATGAACTGCAGCTGTAGGAATTCTATTCATAATATAAACAGCAGTATGAATAGTCTCAGACCAAAAATGCTTAGGCATATTCTTTTCAGCCATCAAGGCATGTGCAACTTCTGCAATATGTTTGCTTTTCCTTTCTGTAACCCCATTTTGCTATGGGGTATACTTGCATGTGAATTGTCTCTTTATCCCATGAGACCTCAGAAAATCACTGAACTCATTCGAGAGGTACTCTCCCCCTCTATCTGACCTCAAGCACTTTACTTTCAAGCATGTTTCTCTTTCAACTGCAGCCTTGAAAGTTCTAAAGTGCTCAAACACTTCACTCTTTTCCTTCATATAATATACCCACATCTTTCTAGAACAATCATCAATGAATGTGACAAAGTATGAACTACCTCCAAGAGATACATTTTGTGTAGGCCCCCAAATGTCCATATGCACAACATCAAGGATATTTTTGCTTACATCTCTATCATGTGAAAAGGGTTGTCTTGCCTGCTTACCAAACTGACATGCTTCGCATACCTTATGAAATTTTGCAACTCTAAATGTACCAACCCTTTGGACTGCATTAATTTCAGCCTTTGTACATTTGCATGTCCAATGCGTTTGTGCCAAATTTCAATATCTACAACAACACCTTTTCCTTAAGCATTCATAGTAGGAATTCCAGCATCCAAAGTAAACATATGTCCAACTCTACTTCCCTTTGCTACCAACCTGCACTTGTCATTGAAGTCTTCTACAAAGTAGCCCTTTGCATTAAATCTGACTTGCAGCCCTTGCTGTACCATTTGACCGACTGACACCAAGTTCTTTGTAATAGATGGCATATGTAATACATCTGAAAGACTCTTTGTCTTATTATCATGCAAGGACAAGGGAACTTTTCCAATGTGTGAAATTGGGTGGCGTGAATCATCACCCGTCTGCACATAACCTGCATTTTGCAAATCCTGCATCTCTCCAAACCATTCTACATGGCTGGTCATATGATTGGATGCACCTGAATCAACATACCAAACATCATCATGTGTTCCCTTTCCTGTAACAGCATTCAGCATATGCTGCATAACAAATAGACGTTCATTTTTGTCTTCATTTTGTCGTGAAGACGATGCATAGTTTCCTTGCTGCAACTTACCACTGCGGATATCATCTTTCTTAGCATAACATTGGGCTGCAATATGAGCTGTTTTGCCATAGTAGTGACACACAATACTAGAGTTGTTAGGACCTCTGTTTTGCCATCCACCTCTTCCTCTAAAGCTCCCCTGTCTCTAAAGTTACCAGACCTCGTGAAACCTGCATATTGCCGAAATTGCTGATTCAATCTATTTTGCTGATTGTCACTAACACGTCCTATACCATGGCCTCTTGAAGAGAACCTGCCATGTCCCCTTCCTGAACTGGAGTAGAAAGCTTGGACCTATTCACCACTTCTTTTAGATATTTCACTCTGGATGTTGATCTCTTCAGTGATCATAAGGGAGACCAACTCATTGAAATCTGAAAATGGCTTTCTCACATATATGGAAGTTACAAAAGACTTCCAAGCCTTTTCATTGCTAAGTCCACCCAAGGTAGACGACACCAAATCATCATCATCGGGCATTGCATCAATCGCTGCCAAGGCATCTGCAATGCTCCTTACCTTCAGTGCATACTCATTGATAGACATATTTCCTTTCTTCAATGTATTCAACTCTTGCTTGAGTTGAATCTTTCGTGCCTTTGAATTTACAGAAAACATACTTTCAAGTATGGTCCAAGCTACATATGAATTCTTTGCATTTCTAATATGTCCCAGCATATTATTGTCAATTATTGTAGAAAGCCAATACATGACCTTCTTATCTTTTGCATTCCATTCCTTCTGTGCCTTTGTCTCTTTTGCAGTTGGAGGATCACCCACCTTTGGCTCCTTTTCTTCACCTGAAATAAACTCGTAGAGGCCTTTTCCAATAAGGAAGTGTCAAGATTGTGGGAGAGAAGGAAGGAGTCTCACTTGTAGCTTTCTTGCTTGCACAATGGGGGAATACACACAAGGGTGGAGGGTGAAAACAGTTTTCCTCTTCTTAGTTGTGTAAGCCAAAAGAACTCTAGTACATAGAAATAGAAGAACCCTATATATGGGTCTCAAACCAAACTCAACTAACTAAGGTGGCATAGTAACTGAGCCACGAACTAGAGTAGATAAGGATAGCTGTCATGTAGCTATTATTCATGGGCAATGTACCAACTGCATCTGCAAACTGACACATCGGTGACATAAATGTACAATGGTCACCCTGGCATATCACGAGTGGAGCTCGATGTCTCAACACTCCCCCTCGAGCTCAATCCCAATTCCTGCACACCAAGCAGGTCTCTGAACTTGCGCAGCTTCTTTGCACCCAATGCCTTCGTAAATATGTCAGCTACCTGATCCTCTATGCTGACATAAACTAGATCAATAAGACCTAGTAAAACCCTCTCCCGCACATAGTGATAATGCACCTCAATGTGCTTTGTTCTAGCATGATAGACTGGGTTATTTTCCAAGTGCATACTACTCATGTTGTCACAATAAATGACAACTGGTCCATCTGTAGACTGATGCATATCATAAAGTAGCTTATGCAACCAAGCTACCTCACATGCAGCCATTGTTGCACCCCTGTACTCAGCCTCTATGCTGGATAAGGCAACTGTAGGCTGTTTCTTGCTACTCCAAGTGACTGCAGTACTCCCAAAAGAGAACACATATCCACTAGTAGATCGTCTATCAGAAATACTACCAGCCCAATCAGCATCAGTGTATCCATGCAGATGTATCTAAATCCCAGTCTCATAAAATAGTCCATACTGCAATGTGGACTTCACATACCTAAGTATGCGTCTAGCCGCATCCAAATGCGGTTTCCTTGGAGCCTGCATAAATTGACTTACCAATCCAATAGCATAGCTCAAATCTGGCCTGGTAATAGTCATATAAATCAAACTTCCTACTATGCGTCTGTACATAGTAGGGTCTTCCAGAAGCTCACCTGCATCTGTGCTCAGCTTCACATTTTGCTCCAAAGGAACTGAAATAGGCTTACAGCCTGTCATCCCATATTTGGACATCATGTCCAATCCATACTGCCTCTGCAAGAGCTGTATCCCACTTGGTGATCTAATCACCTCAATACCCAAGAAATAACGTAGCTCTCCCAAATCCTTCATCTCAAACTTCTGCTTCAATAGCATTTTCACATGAAAGATATCTTCATCACTGTCACCTGTCATAATCAAATCATCAACATAAATGACAAGTAGCATAATACCTTTCTCTGTTTTTCTCACATAAAGTGAGAAATCTGCCTTGGAAATCTGAAAGCCAATAGTGACAAGATACTGTCCTATCTTGTCAGACCATGCTCTAGGTGCTTGCTTCAAGTCATACAAGGCTTTCTTCAACCTTCAAACAAACTCAGGATGAATAGCATGCACATAACCTGGTGGCTGCTCCATATAGACCTCTTCTTGCAAATCACCATGCAAGAAGGCATTCTTTACATCCATCTGATGTAAAGACCATCCCTTTGATGCATCCATAGCAATGACTGCTCTTACGGTTGCCATCCTTGCAACCGAACTAAATGTTTCTTCATAGTCAATGCCATATGTTTGTGCATACCCCTTGACTACTAATCTTGCCTTGTATCTGCTCACAGAACCATCTGCATTGTGCTTCACCTTTTAAACCCACTTACAGCCAATTGTATTCTTACCTTTAGGCAAAGGTACTAACTCCCATGTAGCATTTGCTTCCAAGGCATCCATTTCTTCATCCATGACTTTCTCCCATTTTTATTTTCCCATGGCTTGCTCAAAAGAAGTGGGTTCTGGTTCCTGTATCACTTTGACCATATATGCATAGTGAATGGCTATAAATCCATCATATTTTAGCCTATCCACAGGATACCTAGCTCTCGTAGACCTGCGCAAAATAGGTTCACTCTCAGGTGCTCTCAAAACATCCCTAGTCTTCCTTACTCTAGGTTTAACAATAGAAGGAATACCCAACTCATCATCAATGCTATGTTCTAAGCCACTGGATTCACCATCCACATAAGAGTGACCTGCATTCACATCAAACATGGGCTGATCTATCTTCTCTTTTCCTTTTCGTGATACCTGCATACCACTATCTACATTGCTTTGAGAAGATTCTCCTGATCTCAATCTGCCTGTCCATGGCGAAGAATGTGAACCACTGCTAGAGGACGCTCCAGGTCCACTAATATTTTGTGACTGCTGCTATGAATTCTGTGCAGCATTACCATTTTGTGCATCTACATCATCAATCACATTTACTAGTTTATACCAGCTACTCATCTCATCAAAAACAACATCTCTGCTCACTGTAAACTTACGAGTAGAAGGGTTATAGCATCTATACCCTTTTTGCTGCAGAGAGTAACCAATAAAGATGCACTTCTCAGCTTTTGGATCCAACTTGGATCTCAACTCATCTAGCACATGTACATAGGCAATGCAACCAAAAATTTTCAAATGAGAAATATCTGGTTTCCTACCAGTATACCTCTCCTCTGGAGTCATCCCATGTATTGCTGCAGTAGGAGTCCTGTTCATTATATAGACTGCTGTAGCAACTACTTCAGCCCAGTAAAAATCTGGCAAGTCTTTTTCGTTGAGCATGGCACGAGATACCTCTCCAATATGCTTGTTTTTCCTTTCTGCAACTCCATTTTGTTGTGGGGTATGACTTCATGAATATTGCTGCTTTATGCAATGCTCCTGCAGGAACCTTGCAAACTCGTTTGAGAGGTACTCTCCCCCTCCATCCGACCTTAGGCATTTTATTTGCAGGCATGTTTCTTTTTCAACCATAGCTTTAAGAGTTTTGAAATGCCCAAAAACTTCACTTTTCTTTTTCATAAAATACACCCAAACTTTTTTGCTATAGTCATCAATAATACTAATAAAATAATGACAGCCTCCAAGAGATGCAGCTTTAGTAGTCCACACATCAGAGTGGATTAATTCCAATGGCTTCTTACTCTCTTGAACATGTCTAGGAAATGGTTTCCTTGCCTGTTTTCCAAATTGACAGGCTTCACATACCTTATGCATTTCTGCAACCTTGAATTTTGGCAATCCTGCAATAATATTTTGGGCCTGCATTGATTTAAGTCGCTGTACATTAACATGACCAATGGGTTTATGCCAGATATCAATATCTGCAACTACACTGGTCCCATGTGCAAACATTGCTGCACTCAATTCAGACATGTCTACATCCAACGTAAACATTCTGCCCTTCTTCTTTCCTTTTGCTATCAAGCGACCTTTATTTTTCATATCCTCAAGAAAGCATCCATGAGGATTAAATCTGAACTGCAAGCCTTGCTCAACCATTTGACCAACAGAAACCAGATTCTTGGTGATATTCGGGACATGAAATACATCGGACAGGTATTTCTTTTTCCCATCTTGCATAGACAAAGGAATTTTTCCAATCTGCACAATAGGATGTGCAGTATCATCACCAGTCTCCACAAATCCTGGTTTTTCCATTTTCCTTGCATCCTCCATCCATTCTGCATGACCTGTCATGTGGTTTGATGCACCTGAGTCAACATACCACACATCGTTGCTTTCTTCTGCACTTGTCACAGAATTGTTCATGTGCTGCACCATAAACAAATGCTCATTTCTGCCATCACCCTGTCTACTAGAAGATGCATAATTTCCTTGTTGCAGTTTTCCATTCATGATGTCATTCTGCTTTTTATAGCAGTCTTTAGCCATATGACCCACTTTACCACAGTAGTAGCATTCAACATTACTGTTTGCATTTTGGCCTCTTTGCCATCCACCACGACCTCTTTGGCTCCCTCTGGCTCTAGAGTTACCACGTCCTCCTCCATAGGACTGGTTTTCTTGAGTTTGCTGCATATTCTGATTTCTACCACGGCCTCCAAATCGGCCTCCTCTACCTCTGCCTCTACCTCTTCCAGCATTTGAGTAGAAGACAACTTCTTTTGAAGTTCCTCCTGAAGAAGATGCACCACCATTTCTTAGCTCCTCAGAAATTAGAAGAGCAATCAACTCCTCAAAATCAGGAAATCTTTCACAAACTGAAATGGATGTCCGAAACTGTGCATAATCCTTTCCTAGACCATTCAAGGTCACAGAAACTAAATCATCATCTTCCACTGGCGACCCAATGGAAGCAAGTGCATCTGCAATCTTCTTCACCTTCATGTGGTAGTCATTGATGCTCATACTTTCTCTTTGCACATTATGCAACTCTTACTTGAGCTGCATTTTCCTGGCTTGCATATTTGTGCTATACATTTTTGACAAAGTATCACATGCCTCCTTTGGCATACTTGCATCCTGAATATGCACAATCATAGAGTCTGAAATACTGATAGACAGCCACTACATAACTTTCCTAGCTCTCTCATGCCGTGCTTTGAATGCCTGCATTTGCTGTTGACTGGGAACATCAGGAAGAACTGGTTCTTCCTCATTTCCTGCAACAAATTCCCAATATCCTTTTCCCATAAGGAAATTCATCATTCTAAACTTCCATGCTTGGAAGTTGTTCTTGTCAAGATTTTCAGTTACAATCTGTGAAAGAGAATCAGACGCCATTACAGAACACTGCAAAAAATTCTGTCACTGCAAAAAACATAGCTTCACCCTCACAAGGGCAAATCTACAAAACTGGCGAAAGTGGTATTTGACCACACAGTCACTTCCTAGTGACGATTTTGCATAAACAGGAACCAAGGATGATTCTGTAACTCCCAATGTCTTTGCACACAAGCATACGATGCAATTTTTGTGGTAACTTTTCACCGACCTGTAGAACAGTGGTCGCACAGCATAAAACTGGGTGTTTTCCTTAGTGTGTGCAGAAAACTTCCGCCTCCAAAACAGGCCCCGAAATGGCCTCAAATAAAAAAAACAGGGTCGCCAAGGGCTAAAGCCCACTCCCGCAGCATATACTGTCCTCTTGCTTCACCACGAAGGGCGTCTCAACCTGAGACAATGCACTCTTGCAATTTCCGGCTGTGCTGCCTGCAGAGATCTGCTCCCAAAATAGAAAATGAAAGCAACATTGCTCCTCTTACCAGAACACCGTGAGCTTGGCTTGCTTTCTTGAGCTCCTTACCACAAACAAGGCTCTGATACCATGTCAAGATTGTGGGAGAGAAGGAAGGAGTCTCACTTGTAGCTTTCTTACTTGCATAATGGGGGAATACACACAAGGGTGGAGGCTAAAAACAGTTTTCCTCTTCTTAGTTGTGTAAGCCAAAAGAACTCTAGTACATAGAAATAGAAGAACCCTATATATGGGTCTCAAACCAAACTCAACTAACTAAGGTGGCATACTAACTGAGCCACGAACTAGAGTAGATAAGGATAGCTGTCATGTAGCTATTATTCATGGGCGGTGTACCAACCGCATCTGCAAACTGACACGTCGGTGACATAAATGCACAACGGTCACCCTGGCATATCACGAGTGGAGCTTGATATCTCAATAGGAAGTTCGTGACACGGAACTTCCATGAAGGGTAGTTGTTCTTGTCAAGCTTCTCAATGATGGGGCTTCCACTGTTCTCTGCCATTATCACAAAACTAATACCAAATAGCAAGCAAATCTTCTGCAACCCTAGACCTGTAGTGCACAGCAATACACCAGATAGCCTTTTTCACTGTTTGCTCAACAATACATGCAATCTACAACCTATTTGTAGATAAACCTTATGTTTGCTTCCTGCAAACACCTCAAGAATTACAGATTTGCAATCTGTAACTTGCGCACCCACTTTCGATCAAAACAGCCGAAATCACAGTGTACCTTGAAACTGTTGTCCGCAACTTGCGGCTCTAAAATGGGGCCTGAAACGGCCTCAGATGCCCAAAATAACTACGGAAAAGCCCCAAAGGGAAAATCTGTAGAATACTCAGCGCTCTTCGCGCACACCAAATCTCACTGCAATCTGAGATTTCCACAGGCACTATCCAAGAGAAAGAGTGGAAGGATGGGAGAGCTTCTTACCCGTGGCTTGCTTGCTCGAACCTTTATTCTTCTCCTTCACTTTAGCCTTCAAAATCAGCCTCTCTCAGTGGTGCAGCTATGATACCATGTCAAGAATCACGTGGTGGGGGAACTTGCTCAAGATGCTGCGTCGAACACACACAGAATGCGCAAGGAGAAGCTCACTCAAGAGACAAGAAGAGAAATGGAGGCCAAAACGTTTTCTTGCTGGTTTCTTCTTCTTCTTCCACACTCTTTACAATGTACACAAAGTATAGATAAGATACAACATAAAGAAAAGTGGCCTACTAAGTCAAACAATGCATAATTGACTACACTAGTCGACTAGCACTATAACTATGTCAGCTGTAAATATGTGTAACAACCTGAATATAATAAGTAATGAGTCAGTGGCCATGTGAGAGTCATAATGACCACCGACATGCTAAGTGTAGACGTGTGGACCCATCTAACCAGGCGGTCCATCATCAATGTCCGCATGTGTTGAGCTTGTCATCTCAACATGCTTTTGCTCAGGCAGACTTTATTCACTGTGTTCTGAGATTACCTTGTGGCTATCAAAATTATTTGATTCAGAGTTTGTGTTTAATGAGGACTTGTATTTCATACATTCAAGTTTGAATGCCGCATTTCAAGAAGCTGGAGGCCTGAACCAGTTGATGATGAGACCAATATCTGACATTGGATTATTCACATGATTGATTTTCTATCTTGAAATTCGTCAAGGTCTTTTGTAGACGCGACTTTTCTTTCGAAAGCCCTTCGACAACATATTGTGATGTCTTGCAACTATTTATACCCTTAGAACAAATCTAGCATCTCTCTAAGAAGAGATCGTTTCTTGTTGCAAGACAAGTAGACCAATTTGGTAGATCATTTGTGATGTTATAACCCTCAAGGGGGTTCATAAAAGCATAATTAGTCAATATGATAAGCACCTCAATGTGCTAGCTAGGGTTTAGCACGTTAGAAATTCTGCCTAGTATCGTACTTGGACGCCAAGTCGAGCTGACCCTACCCACATTCACCGAATGTTTGGGTTAATTGGACTTCCATGCAAACAACGATCTAGGGTTTCTACCCTAAGGATCAATGGACCTAATGTTAAAACTCGGATTGAGTTTGGAAACCCTCGGCCTAGTACAATTAGGGTTGGGTTGGGTAAGAAGACACCCTAAACCCTGCATCTTGAGTAAGCATACTCCTTGACAAGAAATGCCTTTGATGGGTGAAATGATCCCATGAGATAGATGTGACACTTGTGCAACAAGTTGCAATGTCGCATGGCTTTGTGGTTTAACCACAAGATAGATTTGCCACTCCTTGGAATAAGGTTGGTAGATTCTAGTGCAAGTCTAACTTGCAAGAGGATGAGTAGACATCTTGTTACATCACCTTTCTTGGGCTGACTTGCCAAGTTAAGGGAAGTTATGTTTTGCCTAGTAAGCAAAGGATCAAACAAGTTCGAGCGATGTGGTCGCCAGGATTCACTATCTTAACTTAAGAAACCTAAGGTGTTGGTGAATTCGGGTTGGCAGGGTATGATCCTACCCAAGGACAAAAGGGTAAACAAACAAACCCTTGGGATCTTGCCAAGTCGCAATTCATCTCGGATCGAATGATGGATGCATTCGGAGAGAAGAATTCACTCCTTAGTAGTTGGCCAATTAAACGACCATTGGATTGATTGTGTTTGTAACAGTTTAGAAACATTATTTGCATTATTTGCTCAAGGAACTAAAGATGGAAAGATAATTAATGCTTCAGATTGAAGGCCTGAAGGGAGAGGCAGCATTAGTTACCCCCAACTGTTTGCCTGACCCTAACCAAGGGGGTTGTTAGCTATGCCAGGAACGTGGACCAAACCCGCCGCAAGAGATCTCTCCGTTACACACTACTTGGAGCAAGAGGATACTTGGGTGCTAGGGGGGGCTTTGGACGTAAATCCCTTGCCTTCCGAGCCCTGCACAAGAGGCTAACGTGACTCGAGATTGGATCTTGAGGCCCACATACTAGTATACGAGCGGAATCTTGGATTAATAATCCCTGTAGATTGCTGGATAGCCTTTGGGCGGATTATGGATTAGCCTATGGGCTGGATTATATGATGTTTTCCAAAGATAAATAAGATCAATTGTTGAAAATGAACTTGTTTGACACTGCTTGTCGATGTTAGTGCTAAGATTACGTGAAGGAACCAGTGACTAAAATGCTAATTAAGAAAGTTGTTTTATCCGTGTCCAACTAAATGTGGTAGGTAATTAGACAACTAAAGAAAACTCGAGGAAAGTGCAGTGGATGTGGCCATGGGTCCATCCTACGGATGGGTGCTCCCGGTTGGCCGGGAATTTTTCTCAAATGAAATGGGTAGCATGGAACTTTTATTGAAGGAAATGAACAGCAGGCAACACTGACCTAGAGTTTAGGTTACTAGAATCCTAATTTATGTTATTTTAGGGGAACGGAATGGGACTATGCCTTATGGGTAGAGAGGTCAGAGCTTTGCATCCCTCTTGTTTCCCATTCTCCTTGAACCAAGTGCAGCATGAATCCGCTTCGAC
Organism: Lygodium microphyllum; assembly: GCF_053477565.2. Classification (NCBI taxonomy): domain Eukaryota; kingdom Viridiplantae; phylum Streptophyta; class Polypodiopsida; order Schizaeales; family Lygodiaceae; genus Lygodium; species Lygodium microphyllum. The sequence goes on along the minus strand of NC_141139.1, from coordinate 818,219 downwards.
CCTGACGTTTCTGCGTAAAGTAGTTCGCTTAGGGTTTGACGCTACTTTCTCTCTAGGAACTTGACCATTAAGGAAACCTTGATTCAGGTTGGTCCTAAGTAGGAACGGCCCGAATACTACTGCTACGTGGCAGACTCGAGAAGACCTAGATCGCAAACCCTGTAACATTCCATGGGAGTGCTGGGCGGAGCTTTCTAGACTCTCTTCCCGATGGACTGCTAAGATGTGTCCTGTAAGTGAACAGGTGGACACGTTACATTAGCTTACAAGCTGGCCCAGTCCAAGAGTGAATGCCTCTTGGTGGAAAGAAAAGCCGCAATTGTTGAGACATGAATGTTGGAGTAATAGTCCGCAATTTTTAGCACAATGTTGAACATCACATAGTTAGGTGGAGAAGAACCACTGGAAGAAGTGAAAAGAAAACTAGAACTAGGGAGGGTGTTGCAACAAGAATTCCATGCCAAGGCACTCAAGCTTAGCACCAGATTGGGAGTAGAGGAGCAATGAGCCCATCTAATCTCAGCTGGCTTAACCTCATAAGAACTCACCTTGCTAGGTCTTGGGGAGCCAGAGTAGTAAGTATATCCGTCTCAACAAGAGCCAATGAAGCCCATTCAAGAAGAAGACCAATTTTGAACAAGACCAAAAAGAGAAAGAACAAGTGTAGAAACCTATCCCTCCTTTGTAGCCCCCATAAAATCATAACTAGAAGGGAAAGGGGAGGAAGTTGTGCCACCTGAACAGATGGTGGAGATGAGGCACAAATGCAAAGAACAAGTGGAACTCACCCAAAGGAAGCTCCAAGCCAATACACTACAAGTTCCCCAAGTGGCAATCCCTCAAAGTGAGGTGTGACCCTGTCTGAGTTCTCCTTCACCTTCCCTCGTACATTGGATAGGGTGATATCTCCAAGGGTGGTGGAGGATCTCATTAAGCTTTCAGTAAGGCTAGAAAGGAGATGGCTAGAAGACTAGATGAGACACCCCACCAGGTGCCAATAGGAACTTGCAGATTTCTTGGAAGGTAAGGTGGTAGAGGTACCTTGGAGGGTGGAGGAATATGGAGCTTAGCCTAGGTGGCACAAAAATATATGGGACTCTAACTTAAAGGCTTGTATGGCTTTCTACAGCACCCTACTACATGAACGGGATCATCCTACCTACATGCCCTACATGAGAAGGATTGGAGTTGACTTCAATTGGGATGTACATGGTAGGTATGACTTCCCTTTGATATACAATGTAAATGCCTCAACCCTTGAAGAAATCTTAATCTTCACCAAAAGGGACATTCGTCCATCTATAATAGGTTTTCTCAAAGATTTCACCTCATGCCCTGATCCAACTTCATCATCACATGTAATTATCTCCATCTAAGGTGAATACTATTAAAACAAAAACCTACTGTAGAGAAAGAGAGGTTCCTATCCCTCTTTTTTGATATCAATACTAGGATGGATAAATGTGCAATGGTGTGTCTCATGATGAGAGGACCTCCTTGCCAACATTTTGTATGAATCTCTTAGAAGACATGAGTGATAATAGATTCATTGGGTTTAACCACTCGTTTTTATCATCTACTCCACTCAATATAAGAGGTAACTTGAAGGGGTATCTGCAGAGCCTACTTGACGTGTGTGGACCTCTACTACCAAGTGCTTTATAATCATCCTCTTGTGCCTTCACTACAAGGGGGAAGGGGGGGTTAGCGATACCCAAACATTGCTATATGCGTCGCTATGTGTGCATCGCTATGTGCACGTCATATTGCAATGCACTTAAGGACGCAATATGCCAAGTTTTTGTGTCACTTATATGATGTCATATTCGTCACATATGGATGGAAAGCATCGCTTAAGAAACTAAAAAAAAGGTGTCACTTAAACGATGCTCGAATATTTTATTTAATAAAATTTTCATGGCACTCCTCACTCCCTCTCACTCACACACATACCTGCTCTCTCTCTCTCACACACACACACACATATTTGGTCTCTCTTTTTCTTATATACACACACTTGCTCTCTCTGTCTCTCACTCACACACATACTTGCTCTCTCGCTCTCTCTCACCCTTATGCACACATAAAATTATTCTCACTCACTCACTCACACACTCACACACACACACACACACACACACACACACACACACACACACATTCTTGTCAAGAATCATGTGGTGGAGGGACTTGCTCAAGATGGTGTGCCGAACACACACAGAATGCACAAGGAGAAGCTCACTCTTTCAAGAGACAAGAAGAGAGATGGAGACCAAAACGCTTTCTTGCTGGTTTCTTCTTCTTCTTCCACACTCTTTACAATGTACACAAAGTATAGGTAAGATACAACATAAAGGAAAGTGGCCTACTAAGTCAAACAATGCATAACTGACTACACTAGTCGACTGGCGCTATAACTATGCCAGATGTAAATAGGTGTAACAACCTGAATATGATAAGTAATGAGTCAGTGGCCATGTGAGAGTCATAATGACCACTGACGTGCTAAGTGTGGACGTGTGAACCCATCTAACCAGGCGGTCCATCATCAATGTCCGCATGTGTTGAGCTTGTCATCTCAACACTCCCCCTCAAGCTCAACTGCATCTCTGCAACTCCAAGTAAGCTTCGAAACTTTTGAAGCTTCTCTATACCCAATGCGTTCATGAACATGTCAGCTATCTGATCCTGTGCGCTAACATACACCAACTCAATCTCACCTGCTAATACATTTTCTCTCACAAAGTGGTAGTGTACCTCAATATGTTTTGTCCTCGCATGGAACACAGGGTTCCTAGCCAATTGTATACTGCTCATGTTGTCACAATAAATGAAAATTGCACCTTCCACCTGCACATCTAAATCAACCAATAACTTTTATAGCCATACTACCTCACATGCTGCAACAGCAGCACCTCTATACTCAGCCTCTATACTACTCGACAAAGCAACTGTAGATTGTTTTTTGCTGCTCCAAGCAACTGTTGCACTACCAAGAGAGAACATGTATCCACTAGTGGATCTTCTATCAGACATACTACCAGCCCAATCTGCATCTGTGTATCCAAACACTTGTACATCTGTACCTGCCTCATAGAAAAGTCCATAATGTAATGTGGACTTCACATATCTCAATATGCATCTGACTGCATCCAAATGTGGCTTTCTAGGTACTTGCATAAACTAACTCACAAGACCAACAGCATAGCTCAAGTCTGGCCTTGTAATGGCCATGTAGATCAAACTCCCCACTATCCTCCTGAACATAGTAGGGTCTTCTATCTCATCCCCAACATCAGCACTCAACTTTACATTCTGCTCCAATGGGACTGAAAGTGGTTTGCATGCTGTCATGCCATACTTGGACAACATATCCAAGCCATACTGTCTTTGGGACAGCCATATACCATCATCACATCTGATCACCTCAATGCCAAGGAAGTACCTTAGTTCACCTAAATCCTTCATCTCAAACTTCTTCTTCAAAAAATCCTCGACTTCAGCAATCCCACTATCACTATCACCTGTAATAATCAAGTCATCCACATAGATGACTATGATGACCAAACTTGCATCTCCCTTTCTCACATAAAGTGAGTGATCAACATCAGAAACATAAAAGCCAATATTGACAAGATACTCTCTGATCTTGTCAGACCATGCTCTAGGTGCTTGCTTGAGCCCATAGAGCGCCTTCTTCAACCTGCACACATACGTGGGATGCTCTAAATCTTCATAACCTGCTGGTTGATCCATATACACTTCTTCCTGCAAATCACCATGCAAGAAGGCATTCTTCACATCCATTTGCTGCAACCTCCAACCTTTGGCTGCTACCAAAGCAATCACACATCTGACAGTTGCCATCCTAGCAACTGGATTGAAGGTTTCATCATAATCTATGCCATATGTCTGGGCATAGCCTTTTGCAACCAGCCTAGCTTTGTACCTACTAATAGAACCATTAGCATTGTGCTTAATCTTATAAACCCATTTACATCCAATAGCTTTGTTGCCCTTTGGCAATGATACTAGATCCCAAGTCTTATTGGCCTCTAATGTAGCCATCTCCTCATCCATTGCTGCATCCCAATGAGCATGACCAACAGCATCCTCAAAACAAGTGGGCTCAACATCCTCAACTAGTTTCACCATATAAGCATAATGGTGAGCTGCATAACCTTCAAAACCAAATCTTTTAATAGGGTATCTCACCCTACTAGACCTGCGTACCACTGGATCACTCAATGGAGTCTTTGCATTATTATGAGCTCTCTGTACACCTGGTGTCCTCACTGAAGGAATGCCAAGCTCATCATCCAAGCTCTCTGAGCCACTAGAGTCTCCATCAAGAACTGCATCAATGCCTTCTGACACTTTATTCTTTTCTTTGTCTTTACTTGTAGTGCTACTAGATGCACTTGAAGATGTAGAGGTACTCCTTCATCTCCCAGACCAAGGACTACCAGATGATGTCTTCGATCAACTAAGAGTCCGTGATTCTTGCTTTTCAGCCTGCACATGAGTGCCATGATCATCATCATCATCCAATGCATCACCACTAGATGCATACCAACTACTCATTTCATCAAAGATGACATCCCTGCTCACTCTGAACTTACATGTGACAGGGTTATAACAACGATACCCTTTCTGCTCTAAAGAGTATCCAATAAAGACACACTTTTTAGCCTTTGGATCTGATTTCTTCGGCAACTCATCTGGCACATGAACATATGCAATGCAGCCAAACACTTTCAAGTGTGAGACATCAGGCTTCTTACCTGTAAAATATTCTTCGGAGGTCATACCATGAACTGCAGCTGTGGGGGTTCTGTTCATAATATAAACAACAGTATGAATAGCCTCAGACCCAAAATGCTTAGGCATATACTTTTCAGCCATCAAGGCGCGTGCAACTTCTACAATATGCCTGTTTTTCCTTTTTGCAACCCCATTTTGCTGTGGGGTATACCTGCATGTGAATTGTCTCTTTATTCCATGAGACCTCAGAAAATCACAGAACTCATTCGAGAGGTACTCTCCCCCTCCATCTGACCTCAAGCAATTTACTTTCAAGCCTGCTTCTCTTTCAACTGTAGCCTTGAAAGTTCTAAAGTGCTCAAACGCTTCACTCTTTTCCTTCATAAAATATACCTACAGCTTTCTAGAACAATCATCAATGAATGTAACAAAGTATGAACTGCTTCCAAGAGATACATTTTGTGTAGGCCCCCAAATGTCTGTATGCACAACATCAAGGATATTTCTGCTTACATCTCTGTCATGTGAAAAGGGTTGTCTTGCCTGCTTAGCAAAATGACATGCTTCGCATACCTTATGAAATTCTACAACTCTAAATGTAGGAAAATCTGTAACCAACCCTTTGGACTGCATTAATTTCAGCCTTTGTACATTTGCATGTCCAATGCGTTTGTGCCAAATTTCAATGTCTGCAACAACACCTTTTCCTTTAGCATACATAGCAGCATTCATAGTAGGAATTTCAGCATCCAGAGTAAACATACGTCCAACTCTACTTCCCTTTGCAACTAACTTTCATTTGTCATTGAAGTCTTCTACAAAGCAGCCATTTTCATTAAATCTGACTTGTAGCCCTTGCTCTACCATTTGACTAATTGACACCAAGTTCTTTGGAATAGATGGCACATGTAATACGTCGGAAAGACTCTTTGTCTTACCATCATGCAAGGACAAGGGAACTTTTCCAACGTGTGAAATTGGGTGGCATGAATCATCACCTGTCTGCACATAACCTGCATTTTGCAAATCCTGCATCTCTCCAAACCATTCTGCATGGCTGGTCATATGATTGGATGCACCTGAATCAACATACCAAACATCATCATGTGTTCCCTTTCCTGTAACAGCATTCAGCATATGCTGCATAATAAACATACGTTCATTTTTGTCTTCATTCTTGTCGTGAAGACGATGCATAGTTTCCTTGCTGCAACTTACCACCGCGGATATCATCTTTCTTAGCATAACATTAGGCTATGATAGGACCTGTTTTGCCACAGTAGTGGCACACAATACCAGAGTTGTTAGAACCTCTATTCTTCCATCCACCTCTTCCTTTAAAGCTCTCCCTTCCTCTAAAGTTACCAGGACCTCCTGAAACCTGCATATCTCCAAATTGCTGATTCAATCTGTTTTGCTAGTTGTCACTACCACGTCCTGTACCACGACCTCTTGAGGAGAACCTGCCACGTCTCCTTCCTGAACTGGAGTAGGAAGCCTGGACTTGTTCACCACTTCTTTTAGATGTCTCACTCTGCATGTTGATCTCCTCAGTGATCATAAGGGAGACCAACTCATCGAAATCTGGAAATGGCTTTTTGACATATACAGAAGTTACAAAAGACTTCCAAGCCTTTTCATTGTTAAGTCCACCCAAGGTAGACGACACCAAATCATCATCATTAGGCATTGCATCAATTGCTACCAAGGCATCTACAATGCTCCTTACCTTTAGTACATACTCATTGATAGACATCTTCCCTTTCTTCAATGTATTCAACTCTTGCTTGAGTTGAATCTTTCGTGCCTTTGTATTTACAGAAAACATACTTTCAAGTATGGTCCAAGCTACATATGAATTCTCTGTATTTCTAATATGTCCCAGCATATTATTGTCAATTACTACAGATAACCAATACACGACCTTTTTATCTTTTGCATTCCATTTCTTACATGCCTTTGTCTCTTCTACAGTTAGAGGATCACTCACCTCCGGCTCCTTTTCTTCACCTGAAACAAACTCGTAGAGGCCTTTTCCAATAAGGAAGTTCGTGACATGGAACTTTCATGAAGGGTAGTTGCTCTTGTCGAGCTTCTCAATGATGGGGCTTCCACTGTTCTCTGCCATTATCACAAAATTAATACCAACAGCAAGCAAATTTTCTGCAACCCTCGACTTGTAGTGCACAACAATACACCAGACATCTTTTTTCACTGTCTGCTCAACAATATATGCAATCTGCAACCAGTTTGCAGATAAACCTTGTGTTTACTCGCTGGTAAACACCTTTGAACTTATATATCTGAGATCTATGACATGTGCACCCACTTTTGGTCAATACAGTCGAAGTCAAAGTGTACCCTGAAACTGCTATCCGCAATCTTGCGGCTCTAAAACGGGGCCTGAAACAGCCTCAGATGCCCAAAATAACTGTGATAAGCCCTAAAGGGCTTTGTTTGCAGAATACACAGTGCTCTTTGCACACACCAAATCTCACTGCAATCTGAGATTTTTGCTCGATCCTGCTTCCGGTGCCTCCACAGGCACTATCCAAGAGAGAGAGTGGAAGAATGGGAGAGCTTCATACCCGTGGCTTGCTTACTCGAACCTTGCTTCTTCTCCTTCGCTTCAGCCTTTGAAATCAACCTCTCTGAGTGGCGCAACTCTGATACCATGTCAAGAATCGTGTGGTGGGGGGACTTGCTCAAGATGGTGCGCCAAACACACACAGAATGCACAAGGAGAAGCTCATTCAAGAGACAAGAAGAGAGATGGAGACCAAAACGTTTTCTTGCTGGTTTCTTCTTCTTCTTCCACACTCTTTACAATGTACACAAAGTATAGGTAAGATACAACATAAAGGAAAGTGGCCTACTAAGTCAAACAATGCATAACCAACTACACTAGTCGACTGGCGCTATAACTATGCCAGCTGTAAACAGGTGTAACAACTTGAATATGATAAGTAATGAGTCAGTGGCCATGTGAGAGTCATAATGACCACCAACGTGCTAAGTGTAGACGTGTTGACCCATCTAACCAGGTGGTCCATCATCAATGTCCGCATGTGTTGAGCTTGTCATCTCAACAACTCTCTCTCTCTCTCTCTCTCTCTCTCTCTCGTGTGTGCATGTGAACTCAATGTTGAGTAGACTTGCTCTTATACAGAATGACACATACATCGATCACTTACAAAAAAGACACAACATGGATCACGATACATACTTTCTTTTTTCTCTACTAATCAGGGATTTTAAAAATATATATATATCAAACATGAGAAGATTCAAAAAACTTAAAAAAACACTTTATCAAACATGAAATGACCAAAACTAATAAGATACAGATAAATCAACATATATACAATGTCATGGATATGTCATGGAATATGTTACACAAGTTTGATCAAGTATGTGGGAAAGAGTGGGAGAGGGGAGCTAGTGATCAAATGTGCTATTTGATGTGATGTCTAAATATCCATGGGGCCTTAGTGGCTCTGGAGGTACTCGCATTGTAGCAGCTCAAGTCCACTCCTCATCTATCCTCTTACCAGCTGCCTCCTCTCGGGCGACAACATCCATATCTGTCTCACCATGAATCTCCTGCATAAATAAAGATCAAGTATTGACACAATTAACAAATTGAACTATTAAAAAAATAATTGAAAAAATATCTAAAATTAATAGAATGGATACTCACAAAAGGGAGTGCAGGAGGAAGCCTCCTCCGAAGGGCTCTGTACCCCCCAGAAGTCGTTGTCTTCTAAATCTCTGCTGCCCTCAGGGGACGACCATAATCTTCGATTTGTTCAAAAATAGATCCAAAGTTAGATTATTTTGGTTATTTTTCTTTCTTCTATGCTTCTAATTACATAAACAATAAAAACCTATGGCATATATTTACAAAAGTAGCAACAAAACCATCTCTCCCCATGCAACCCATGTGAGATGTATGTCTGCTCGAAACTTTGGCCATTGCTACCTTCTATATCAATTCATTGAAACCAAAGGACTAATTATATTGTACAATTTTAACTCTATAGGAATTTTGAAGACAAAATACTTCAATAAAGCGATTAAAAAAGGTATATTCTACTGTGGAAATGTCACTTGTAAATGGTACTCCCAATGAAAGTATGTCCATGACTCCTCGAGAAATCCAGTAGGCCTCTTGTTGGATCATGTGCATACCTCCTGGTTGTGTTTAAAAAAAGAGTGTCAATATACTAGTTTGATTTTATATTTCTCACACTAGCACATGCACTCTATTTGTGAGTCAATGAATAAAAAAGATCAACACCAAGTTTAATCTCTTTTATCTCTATTTATGTAGATTCAGATTTCTCTCATACACCATCACCTTTGCATTACACTCGTGGTGGTCATGCATCATTTGTTATTCCAGAGAGTGCCCCTTCACGTGAATCAGAGTCTTCAACTTATTATGAGGAGGAGCAAATTCTATGTTGGTGTGATAGATGTCAAGGCTCGCATCGGAGGCTATGATGCCAGTGCCATTTCCATGAGGCAGAATATGGTGTTTTTCATGCATCAGCACCAACACAACAACATTGGCCTATGGTTAGTCTTCTTTACATCCTATTTACATTATTTTCATATTTGTCAAAGGTAGATATTAGCAATCATCACATTACACATGTAGGAATATGCAACTTCATTTGATGGTGAAGATGACATCTATGGCTGAGATACTCATCATTCTTGTACATGGCTTGGTCAGGCAATCCAACAGTTGCAACTTGATATCTTCTGATAGCCCCTATCTCTTAGCCCCTCAAGAGCAAGACATCTCACGATTATGCATTTCCTAATCATCTATGATCTCTTGTATAGACGTATGATTGCATGCTCTACAGAGTATGGCAAGGAGGATCGCTTCCTAGAGATGGAGAGTTGAATTAAAGTGAGAGTGCTCTCAAGAATCATTGTAGTGTCTCTAGTGCATTTTTGGATTAGAGAAAATCCATGACATCCCTCGCAAGGTGCTTTGATATTTTCCATTGGCTCCCCGTATACAACATATATTTCAGACCTTAGAGTTAGCAAGACTTATGGATTGGGGAGCCAAGAACGTAAGTACACATGGGATTATGCGAATTCCCTCAGATTGTCTTGCCTCCAGGTATATCAATTCAAAGTGGACAGAATTTGAACAAGAGCTGTGCCACATTAAGATGGGTTTTGGATTGGATGGTTTGAATCCTTTCTCCATGCATTCAAGTAAATGGTCCACTTGGCTAGTAGTTCTTGTAAACTACAATTGAAGGGGAGCTTCAAGCTTTACCCCGAGACCTACGGACCACTTATTGCTCAAGTGTTTCGAACTGAGCGGCCATGGCTACCTCTCACATAGCCGACGCACAATGCCTACCTTACAAGTGTAGTGAGCTTACCTTGATGCTCGATCAAGTACCCTCCTCTTTCTTGCACACCGATAGCTCCACGATCCTTGAGGCAAGCTCAAGCAACCTCAATCCCTATCCCATGAGCTTCATCCTCCATAGCCACACGCGAGACAAGAGAAGAGAAGAGAGGAGGGGAAGATGAAGAGAGAATATGGAGAGCTTCTTCTCCAAGATCCCTCACTTTCACACAATCACTCCCTCACTCCCTCACACTCTCTCAATCCCTCTCTTAAGCACAAGCAAGAAGGAAAGAAACAAGAGAAGAAGAAGAAGAAGCTTTGGCCACATACAAGAATGAACTTCTCATTCACTTTTCAACCTCATATACAAAACCCTAAATCCCTTTTGGGCGGTCATCCCCTTTTCCTCTTTTTACATGGCGGCCCTTTTTCCCATTGTCCTTCTATCTTCCTAGATTCCTTTTCACCGCCCGTCTACATTTACAAATTGCACGGGTGAGAGCCCGATGCTCTTTTACAAGATTTTAGGGTGCGCCTTTTTATTTTGAAATGCGCCTTTTCCCTTTTACATTTGCCTTGGACTTTTAAGGCTGCCCTTGCACTTTTGGCCTTTTCTCCTATTCTTTCTTCAGTCGGACTACCTTTTTTCTGCCTTTGCCCTACGTCTTTTTAATTTCCTTTTGCTTTCTTTGTGTTGGGGTTAACATTACCCCCTCCTAGACGAGTGCCAGTCCCATGGCACTGCGGTGGGACGTAGTGGCTAGTTAGGTCGGCTACTAGGTGGAACAGGTAGGTGGGTGACACTACTTCCAATGTGGTTGGGTGAATGATAGGTGATGGTGTTTAAGGACGATGACCAGGAAAGATTCCGGCGTGCTTTAGGCTTTATGAAGATACTCAGCATCTTTCACACTATTGTGGCGCCCCTTATATAACCGGTCGTCTTTTGAGTATCAGAAACGCTTGAAGCAATAAGCAATCCCTTAGGAGGGTGGTATTGGAGGGATTTATTCTAGAGAAACCCCCCGAACGCTGTTTGCCTTGAAAATCCGTGGCTTTGATTAAAGATCCTTGTCTTTGAGTTGAAAGTCTTCAGTTTTGAGTTGAAGGTCTTCAAGCTTGTGGAATCAATAAGCGATCCGTAGATCTTTAGGCGTTGGGCATGGATCATTGAACGATGAGGTTCCAAGATCTATGCCAATGGCAGTTCTACCTTGACTTGGTTCAATCATGGTAGCCATCAGCAGGCAGATGGCTGGATGCCGGCACATGAAAAGAAGGTTTGAACATTAAAGGATGCCATGGGCGATCCTCTTCCACGGGTAGCCATTTCCTGAAACTCGAACATAACCTGCAAGGAAAGTTGTGCACTTCCTAGGGGGTGTGTCTGTCTCACTTTGTAGTGCATGGTGCCCATGCCAGTGGAAGTGGGAGATGGGTCTAACCTTGGGCAAACCCTTGGTAATGTCCCACACTTGAGGACCCAGTTCGTGCATCATTGGAGGTGCAGTGCAAAACTTAGGGTGACAGGTCTGAAAGTCTTGCCCTTGATGTGCCCTAAGTGTGAAGTGGGGAAGGGGCTAGGGAGAACCCTAGATGCAGTGAGTGTGGTGCACAATAACAATGAAGGGAGACTGCAAGCACATGTGAAGTGTTCTCCTTGTTAACTTGCTTAGTAGTAGATTCATCTTTCAGCTTTGCTATTTTTTGCTCTTGTCTTTCTCTCTAGTCACCTTGTCTTTGTTTCCTTGTGGCTTTTTCTCTCTTTGCTTTCTTTTTTTTTTCTTTTTTTTGAGAATGAGAGAGGGAGTACAATTGTCAAGGCATATCACACCCATTTAATCACGGGGCGGCTCGCAAGCAGTGAGATAAGAATGCACGACTTTGTAGATATTCTTTAATATCGGCCTTAGCTCTCACAGGAGTGGTTGACAAGAAAGGGTGATTACACCTTGTGAAGCGGGTGTCACTCATATTTTCTAAGAGCTCTAGACAGAAGGAAGGAAGGAGAGTAGCCCACATCATTAACTTAGTCATAGCTCTATTATCTATTCCTAGGTTGATATCAAAGAAGAGTGGGGGGAGATGGGCTTCCTCTGTTGTGGGTTTTTGGAGTAGCAGGAATTTGATAAGTCAGAGGTAATTACAAGTGGTCAAAAACGCTGGATCTGGGCAGGAAGAGAAGTCTGCAGGAAACGATTTATAGAAGGAAGTATATCTTCTAACCTAAACACTAAGCATTCCTTAGGGCTCCTAGCATTTACATTATATATTTTTGGGAAGTCATAATCCCCATGCAAGTCTCTATCATAGTCCACTCCATGCCTACGGGGGTAGGTCATGTAGATAGGATCATTGCGCTCTTCAGGGAGTGAAATGCAAAAGGTGGTCCATGCATCAAAATTGGTGTCCCAAATCCTCCTCCGCCATTTCGGCTGTGCCTCGTAGCCTTGGACGGTTTTGGGAACCAGATTGACCTTATCTTCCTAGAAATCCTGTGGTTCTTGTCGCCACCTAGGTATTATCAGGCTCCTCTCTTCAATCCACATGTTTGCAAGTTCATTAGCCAGATCCTTGATCTTGGCTAAGACTCCTAGATGTAGGGCCCGGTCCAGAGAGTGTGGGAAAGAAAATGAGAGCTCAAACGGCCTTTTTTGGAACTCTCGTTGACGCCAGATGACCAACTCTTGGGGCCAGTCTACAGGATGTGCATCACCTCTCAGTGGCATGGGCTCTTCAAGAAGTTGTCTTGGAATTGTGTGTGCTTGGCATTGGGCCTCCTCAGCTAATTCTTGTCTTCTCCTCCTTGCTGCAACTACACGCTCAGGCAGATGGGCATCTATAGGTTCTTCATGTGGGAGATCGGGTTGAGGCGGACTCGGCATTCTTTGTTGCTCTTCTTCATCACCTTGCTCGAAATCCGGACCCTCTTCGACATGTCACTCAACCACAGATAGGATGACTGGTGGTGGTGGTGGTGGCTGTTCATGCTCCTCAAAACTTAGCTCCTTGAGCTCAGTAGTGGAAAGGCCCGTATAGCGTAAGTAGTGGAACTGTTGCTCCTTAGTGATCCCTATACTCGTTGGGAGCTCCCGCTCTTGAAGACCATATCTTAGAGCTCGATGGTCAGCTCCAACTTTCTTTTCACCTTTTCCACTGGATCATCACCTTCAGCTTGTGTGACATGGAGTACCGTGTTGAGGAAGGCCTACCGCTATGTTTTAGTAGTTATTTCGGCAGCTTCAACCTTGGCTTCTGCAAGTACCCTTTCGCATTCTGCCACTGCCAAGCGTTCGGTCAAGTCTCTCACCCTATCAAAATTATTCCTTTCCCAATCCATAGCTCTTTCTTCCATCCTTTTTCTCTCTTCCTCCAGTTGGCTCGCCAGGGTGGTCACTACCTATGCTGCTTATTTGTTAAAAACCACAACTGGTTCCTTTCTCTTAGCTTCTGAGCCAACTGCTCTTCAGCAATCCCTTTGGCTTGATCTACAATGCTGAGCCTTTGTTTTACCTCGGCCAGTACTTCTGATTTTTCCTGCACCAGCTACTCTTGGCTTTGGATCTCAGCAAGGAATAGCCTTGTTTGATTGAAAGCCATGGCCATGAGGGCCTCTACATCTTCCTGGGAGGTCTCCAATGCATCTTGTAATCTTTGCGCTTCATCTTGTAGCCGTTTTTCTTCTGTTGCTGAGACTCCTAGCCCTTCACTCTCTTCAGAAACTCAATTTTACTTATTAATTTGTTTTGTTCTTCTAGCTCCTGCCACAAACGGAGCTCCATGGTATGTTCTTGTGGTGTACTGGCTTCGCCTTCCTGAACCTCCTGTATTAGCATTTCCACTTGAGCGACCTTTTGCTGTAGATCATTGTATTGCTGCACTAGTAGCTTTAGACTCCTTTGCTCTGCCACCAGGTTCTGCTCTTCTTCTTCCAGCCTTTGTCTAAAGCAAATTTCGCTGTCCTGGGCTTCCTTTGCTTTTGCTACTAGCTGGTTCTGTAGGGCCTTCATTTCTCTTCGTCGGTCGGCTCTCTGCCTTGAGACTTCTAGCCTAAGAGCAGCTAACGTTTCTTTTTCTTTTTCTAGCTCCATCAAGGCCACTTTCTTCTCTTCCTTCACCTTGTCTAGTTGTGCCAGTAGCTCAGCCACATATGCGTCATAGTCAGTGTCGACAGGCATGGGAGTATGGGGTGTGGTGGTTGATGCCTCTAGCCTTTATCTTTTAGGGTCTTTCCATGAGTCTGCATCTATGGTAGTGGGCCTTTTCAATCCGGTTTTTGGCATGATCTCAGCCACTTTGCTCACTAGCATTTGCATCATGTGCATTAGCTATGCCGTGTCGAGGGGAGGTGTGGGTTGTGTGGTGGTTGTAGTCATGATTTCAGTCATTGCAGAAACAAAAGAGGAAGGAAGTGGATGTAGTAGGGACTTGCCCTTGCCTACAGCCACCACGGAGCTGCTTCCATACCTGAACTAGCTTCGGCTTTATGACGGGGGCTCACAAGTTCGAGCTCTCCACCCCCGTGGGTCTCTTCCACAGATCTTCGTGTAGCCTCTGCCAACTCGGCCAGCTCCTTCAGTCTCTGCTCTTCTTCTTCTTCTTCCGCCCTTCTTTTCTTGTCCTCTTCTGCCTTCTTTGATTCTTCTCTTATCTTTGCAAGCTCTTCCTCCTCTTTCCTCCTTCTTTCTTCCTCAGCCCTCCTAGACTCTCTTTGAGCCCTCTTGATTTCAGCTCGTTCTTCTTTGCTTAATTCCTCTTTCCTTTCCTTCTGTCTCCTGTCCCCTTTCTTTTGTCCTTTTGGCTTGCTTGCTTGTGTAGGCGGCACCTCCTGTTCTCCCTTGTCACTAAATTATCGTTCTTTCACTTGATTCTTCTCCTTCGTGGTGAGGTGGGCTTTGATGCGGTGGGCTTTGATGTGCAGCTTGCTCTTCCATGACTCCAGCATCCTTCATTGCTTCATTTATGATGGCTGTAAAAACACCACCATATCTAATTGTGGCCGCCTTTGAGGCAGGTTTCTTCCTTGTGGAGCGTCTATTGAGGCAGGGGATTCTCCTCCTGCTCGTGCTTCCACTGGAGTGAGAAGGGCAGCTGAGCTTTGAATGGTTTTCTGCACGAACCCATTCCAGTCTACCTCCTCAGGGACTCCTGCTACGATGCTTTCTAACAACGGGACCTCGATCCTGTTCATCAATGCATTGTACCTTTGGCCCGAGAAGAGTGTGTGGATCATCTTCACTTGCACCTTCACTACTGGATCCGGGATGTCAGCCAAGCTGATTCCATCCACTGTGTGCACCTCTTCTTTCTTTACCCCCAGCATGGCGCAAACATCCCTTCTCGGCCGCCTCTCTTTCTTGGGTACGAGCCCCAAGGCCTTCTCTACCATTGCCGCATTGAGGGGCACTTCAACTCTTCTTTCCTGCTCCCCTGTCCTCACTGTGACAGTGCCACAGTTCCTGCCCTTGTCAAAGTTCCTCAAAAATTCAGCACACATGCCATAATCCACGGCCTGCCCCACCTTTTCCACATACTTGTGGAGGTGGCATCTGTCCACCAATTCTTTGACTGCAGGTTCCTCCAAGATGGCCTCATCCAAGTTCAGCGTGTGCTTGAAGATGAATTGACTGAATCCTCGTGTCTCGACACGCTGATGCCGAACTTGGTCATCTCTTCTTCAGAAAATGGGAGTTTTCCCCCTTTGTCTTGTCCTGCCATGGTGGTTACCTGTCAACACACCATGCCAACATTAATGCTTAAAAATCGGCTTATTTCTAACAAAACTCAATTTTTAAGAGAAAAACGTATGTGTCGAAAATTGGTATACTTGCTTAGAGGCTTGAATTTTAGAGATAGGCTTACAGCAGCAATTGCTATTTTTTCCCTTTGCAGTATCTTCCATTGAAAATCAATTGATCATAGCGTTCTGCTAGATAGCATGACTCTCATTTTGCTCTGCTCTTGCTCACATTTTCTCACATTTCTCCCCCCCCGTCTTGGATCTTTTTAGGAATCCTTCCTAGGATTAGCACAGGAAGTACGAGGCAAATGCTGTTTTTCGTGGATTAACTTACTTAGCCAATAACCAATCATAGAAGCTTGGATTGTATTCGAGTTGGGCATGACAATCAAGAGCAGATGGTTGGATGGAGACTTGGGAGATGTAGGTCAAGACATCATGAAAGAGATCTCCAGTATTAAGGCGGCTTGCAACATGTAATTCGTGTTTCGTAAGGAATTGGTCAATGTAAGGGTGAGCGAGCACATGGTCGTCTAAATGCTTGTTGCGGGTGATGGCCAAAACCCTAAACGAGATAGGTGCCACATAAGTAGGGTCATATTCAATGGTTTTAACTACCCTGCGTTGCTCAACATTGGTCATTATACGGCAATATTTTTTCTCCCATTGGATTCTCAGAGCAAACCACTACTACAAGAACGTGGAAGGCGAGCTTGCCATCTGCGTGAGCTCTTGCAACTCGTTCTCAGGAACAGAACGAGGAGGCTTACTATATGAAGTGATTAGTCTTCTGAGGGCAGCTTGCTCCTTTGAGATTTTGTCGTTTGCTATCAGTTCAGCAACAATTTTGGGAAATTTACAGGTCATAAGTTCGTATTCTTCCCAAGTGCATGGTAATGCACGAACATCCGAAGCAAGTGTTTTGTCAAGAAGACCTAGGTCTAGCCTCTCATAACTTCTAGCAAATGTAGTGAAATTTTTGTCCAGCATCTTGATGCAGGTTACTAAGTCATCCCCAGAAGTCGCGGCGAGGTCTTTAGCCAAGGAAAGGAAAGGTCGTACCGCATAGGAAGGTTTAAGACCTACTGGTGGGAATGGTGCAAATGGACTGGATAGTGGTGACTCCATCATTGGTGTCACATGTGTGGCTTTGCACTCTGAAGCACTTTGAGGTGCTCTAGGAAGCTCTAGGGGCATGGGAGTTGTGCTGGGTTCTGAGTGAGCAGTCATGGGGGTATTTAAGTTCTTTGGATTAGGTAAGTCTAAGGCTTGTGGCATTTGCTTTGGTCGATAGATGAGCTGGGGCTTACTAGCCACAGCAAGCAATGGTTTGCTGACTATGCCCTGGGTACCATGTGGGCAAGCCTCCCTCACTGGGGTGAGATTGCTTGTAGATGAGCTTTTAAACTTGCCATTTTTAGGCACCCAAATCTAGGGTTGCCCTCGTGGTATCCTTGTGCTCACAAGAGATCTTTGGGGATCCATCGTGGTGTGGTTTTGTGTCTATGTCGATAGCATCTAGACTGCCTCTTAGGTGGCTGATTATTTTGGCATTTAGAATCACATTTAAGTGGTCTACCCGGATGTGGTCTTTGCCATTTTGGAACCCATATAAGCTTGGACTCCTTGGCCTTGTGAGCACTCTTGGTGGGTTTGGGCCTAGGGTCGAGAGCCTGGCATGAGGCCTTAGTTTTCTTATGTTTAGACTTGGGCTAAAGCGTGGTCGTAGGGGTTTCTACCGGTGCCTTCGTAATGGTGGAGGAGTCAGGACAGCCCTTGTTGAAAGTCGTCACTATAGGCACTTGCCTATAGCAAGATGAATGCGGTCTAGGTTGTAATCCACATTATAGTTCGTTTGCTTCTTGAAAGTACAACCTAATAGTGACATATTACCGGCTCCTTTAGTGTCAGGCAACACATGGAAGAAAGATGGTAAACTTTCAGACTCGATAGAAACGACTACCTTGCACTTCCCTAGGAGTGAATAAGCATTACCCCCGAACGGGGTGAGTTTGGCATTAGTGGGCTGTAGTTTCGGTTGACCAATGCGTGTCCAATGGTCATGCCTCAAGATGTTATAGTCAGCACCTTCATCAATCAAGGCATCGAAAGAATACGTCGCTCCTGCTGTGACTGTGATTCATAGATATGCTAGTGCCACTGCTTCTTCGTCCTGATCTGTAAGGTCGGTTATAGTAGCCATGCAGGCGTTTATTGGGGGTTCTAGCATGGGTGGCTCATGTAATGGATGGGAAGGAGGATAGTACTTCTTTATGTGGCTGCCATTAAAAAAGCCTATTCCTTCGCCTTCAAGTGTCTCTAATTCAACATTCCCTATTCTACCAATCATGCATACTCTGAAAGGCCCTAGCCCCCGAAACTTCATCTTATGTTTATGTCCTTTTACCGAGTATAGCAGAACAAGGTCCCCTTGTTCAAAGTCTCGATGTTTGACATGCTTGTCAAACCACATCTTTCATTGAGCCTTCTCACAAATCAGAGAGTGAGTGGCGAGGAGTTGGGTCTCTGTTAGGCGCTCTAACTCCACTAAGCGATTGTTCCAAGCCTCTCTTCCCTCCCAACGCTCCTAGACTGCTATCCTTAAGCTAGGGATGAAGAATTCTAAGGGTAAAATGGCTTCAGTTCCGTACGTCAGCCTAAAAGGCGTCTATTCTATAGCCATTTTATAAGCTGTACGATAGGCCCACAAGGCCGCCATTAGCTTGTTGTCCCAGTCACTTCTTGAAGTAGACACTACCTTTGTAAGCACGTTGACTAAGATTTTATTCATGGATTTGGCTTGGCCATTAGCCTGAGGGTAATAGGGAGAGGACTTCTGATGAATTATTAGGAAGGTAGAGAGCAGGTGGGAAATCACCTCATTAATGAAGTGCGTGCCTTGGTCACTTACAAGTTCGATTGGACAACCAAACCGTAAAATGACCTGCTTCCACAAGAACTTTGTAGTGGTTCTAGCATCATTCTTCCTCGTGGCTCGTGCCTCTGCCCACTTCGTTAGATAATCGGTTGCCACTATGATGTAGCGAGCTTGGGAATATTGTGCCGCAGGACTGATAGGTCCAATAAAATTGATGCCCCATTTTTCAAAGGGTTGTCGGGCTATGACAAGGGTCAACTCCATCTTGTCTTTCCGCACAGGCACTTTGGTCCTTTGGCACTCATCGCAGTGCTTTACAAATTTAGCTACATCGCGAAAAAGGGTGGGCCACCATAGTTGGGATTGTAGCACCTTTCGGGCTGTTGTATCCCTGCTAAATTGTCCTACAGCAATTCCGCCATGTGCTTCTTTCAATGCATCGTGCATCTCGTGCTCACATACGCATATGCACAATATATCGTCTTGTCCCAACCTGTAGAGTTGGCCGGCTATATCAGTTGGTATGGCT
Organism: Lygodium microphyllum; assembly: GCF_053477565.2. Lineage (NCBI taxonomy): Eukaryota > Viridiplantae > Streptophyta > Polypodiopsida > Schizaeales > Lygodiaceae > Lygodium > Lygodium microphyllum. The sequence goes on along the minus strand of NC_141139.1, from coordinate 798,922 downwards.
GAATTTTTAGGACAAGTCTTCTCAGCCTGGCCTTCTCAATGGGTCTCTCAGGTAGTCCGCTCTCTAGCACTTGCACTATGTCATCGGCCCAATACGGCGTCAAATCAGCTTTAAACAATTCTCTCTAGCTAGACAGGTTAAAGAGATGAGCATCCGGTAAATCGTCAGGTATGCCTTGTCCAGCGGCTTCTCCTGTGGGTATGCGGGACATGTGGTCAGCCATGTAATGCTGCTTTCCTTTGTGTACAACCACAGAGAAGTCAAAATCTAGTAGAAGGAGTAACCATCTAGCTATGCATCCCGTAGCGCAAGGCTTGTTCACAAGATATAGCAAGGCTTGATGGTCAACAAAGAAGACAAAGGGAGTGGCCAACAGGTAATGCCTAAATTTCTTTACCACAAATACCATAGCCAACCCCTCCCTTTCTGTCGTGGAATAGTTCATCTCAGTCTCTGTGAGCTGCCTGCTAGCAAAACTCACCGGGTAATCTAAGTTATGTTCACCAGGCTGGCATAGCACAGCTCCAATAGCGAATTTAGAGGCATCTATGTGTACATGAAACGTTATGTTCCAGTCTGGGGCTCCTAAGATTGGTGCAGTAGTAAGAGCCTTGTTCAACTCCTCATATGTGCGCTGGCATTCCTCAATCCACTAGAACACTATCAACAGCTTGTACAATGGTCTAGCAATTAGTGCGTAATTTAGTACAAAGCGTTGATAATATCCAGTGTGTCCTAAGAAGCACTAAAATCCCTTATAGTTATCAGGTGGTGATAAGTCAACAATGACTCTGACTTTAGAAAAGTCAGTGGCAATGCCGTTCCTTGACACTGCCTACCCTAAGATGCATCCGTGTTTCACCCAGAACTGGCACTTCAAGGGGTTCAACGAGAGGTGGTACAACCTACACCTTTCAAAGACAACTCTCAATTTCTCTAAGTGTTTGGCCCAACTAGAGTGTATGCATAAGTCATCTACAAACACTTCCAGTTTGCGCCTAAGCATGTCCTTAAAGATAGTGCACATTAGGCGCTGAAAAGTCGCAGGTGCATTCATCAGCCCAAAAGGCATGACAATGTAGGCAAATACACCTCATTCCGTGGCAAGGGAAGTCTTGTGCCTGTCATCGGGGTGCATTTGCACTTGATTATAGCCCGAGAAACCATCCAGAAATCTATAGGCTTCTTTACCTGCGACCCTCTCAAGCATGTGCTTGGTGTAAGGTAAAGGATAGTTATCCCTCTTTGTAGCAGCATTCACTTTCTTGTAGTTCACGCACACTCGGATTTTTCTATTTTTCTTCATGACAATCACGATAGGTGATACCCAGTTTGTGTGCTCGATCTCATATATGAATCCTGCCCTCATGAGTTTATCAATCTCCTCTTTTACTGCATGGGCGTGTTTGGGATTCATGGGGTAAGGTCGTTGTTTTGTTGGCACTACATCAGGGACCATTGGGATATTATGAGTCACAACCCTAGGGTCGACTCCCTTAAGTTCATCCAATGTCCAGGAAAATATGTCAATGTACTCTTGCAAGAGTGCAACAAGTTTGGTCTCCTCATCCTCCGTCAAGTCATCTGCAATGAATATAGGTCTTGGCTTTTCACCTTCCCCAGCCAAGTTAACTTCCTTGACTTTGACGGGTCCCTCGATCAGTTCACTAATTTGGCCTTGTCTTTTCGCACCTAGCAGAATCACCACTCTGTCACCCTTTTTAAATTTGTAAACCGTTTGGGTAGATCCTGCGGTTTCTTTTGCCTTTTTGCTTCTAAGTTCTTTTCTTGCCTCCTCGCCTCCTCCTTTAGCCTCCTGCGCCTTAGATGGACTGGCAAGTCTCCCTTGGTGTGTTTGACTTTAGAAGGTTGTGGTATCTCGGGATCACTCTCAGTGTTGACTTCTGACTCTAAGTTAAACTCGCATCCCTCACTTGAGGAAGGTGTTTCCCCAGGGGGTCGTAGTTCAGTAGGTGCATCCGTCTTGAGCACTAGGATTACCCATGGTTGTGCCACTCCGGCTTGCTCGTAATCCACGGCTCCTATGTGTTCTAGCCAGGATCTGTCACACTCCATTCGCATGACTGCTTTGTCATTCTAACTGGTCCTTCCTCTCCTAGGCCTCGAGTCTGCCATGATTTGTTCTATCGCTTTTCCTTCCGTGTCGTACTCTATTGTATCTATCTCTTCTTCACTCTCCTCTCCCATAGAGCAATAGTTCTCATACTCCTCATCATCAGAGTCCTGTCCTTCTGACTACTCATCATCACCTATGATTTCCTCTCCCGTCTCCTTGTCATCAGTAACTAAAGCCCAGTTATATAACAAATTCAGATCGTGGACCTTGGTCCATTTCCATTCTGGCTTAGCTAATAGATCACGTAGAGGTTTTAAGTTAGCAGCCAAGTTGCCTTCCATTTTATTGGTCAGATACTCTACGATTTCCTGAAGCTCTAGTTTGTTGTTGGGGACATGGAACGAGGCTCATTTACCTAGGTTGAGTGAGCTTCCTGCCATCATGTAGAGTGGCACAATTGGCTCCTCAATTGGCATGGTTGCGGTTTTAGCAGCCTGCCGATATAGTTCTTCCTCATCCGAGAATGGTAGGTCAATGGTTGCCAAAATGTGCATCCAATCCCTCTCATCCTCAGGGCAAGGAATATATTTAGTGAGTGATCCATAGGGTTTGGTCGTTTGAGTATCGCCTTTCAGCATAGCTGCGATGGCATCTAGGTCAACAGGGGTCGTCTTCTAAGTGTCCATCTCTACCCTTACTACACTAGTTCTGTTCCCTTGGAAAATCAAACCATTGCCCCAGTCCTCAATGACACGTGCATTCCTCATCCAAGGTCGGCCTAAAAGTATGTCATAATCCACTCCCTTCGTGACAATGAAGTTTACAGAAAACTGCACAACACCGGCAATCTTTACTAGCCAATTCTTTAAGACCCCGAATGGTCTTACCTTCATCCCATTTGCTAACGTGACGTTAAACCTGGCAGTCTCTACAGGAGGGTTTTCCCATGCCTCTAAGACTGCATGGCTTAGTACATTAACACCTATGCGCCTGTGTCTACAATTCCTTTTCGCGTCATATCTCCTAAGGCTAGGATGGGTAAAACTGCATGCATTTCAGTGCCTTCCCAAAAAGCATTGATGTGCAAAGACTTAGGAGTTGAGTGTAGAGTTAGATTTGGGATCTCTATAACTGCATCATGATCTTGCGGATCAGCACCTGCAAGTCCTGTGTGTCCCTCCATCAACTCTTTTAACTCCTACCATAAGGAATGATCCTGCCTAAGCAGGTCTTCCAAGCTTAGAGTTACTGGAGTAGACAACAAGGTTGTGAGGAGGCTACTAGGCTCGTCTGCCCTTGAGGCTAGCATTTCTAGGCCATGCATTCTGTCTGCCCTGGAAAGTTTCCCCTTGGCCTTATTGTTGAGTTGCCCCCAGTGGTGCAGGTATGCTCGCAGCTTGTGGTTTTGAAGGTGAGACTGATGTGCTCACGCTGGAGAAATCGTCAATAGGATCTTCTAATATGGGTTCAACATCCTTGAGGTGCTTTTGGGTGTCCTTGACCCACTCCTTGACCTTAGCTATAGCCTCAAGCTACCATTTGGGATGGGGATATTCCCCTACCTTGGCACTCCCTAGCTCGGCTGTCTTAAGAGCTGAGGTCTCCACCTCTGTGTCTGTGACCCTCTTTCCCGTTACTAACGTAGTCACTTCCTCGATTTTAAGAGTTATCTTTGCATCGGTTCTCTTTTTCCGTCTCCTTCGGCTTTTCTTTCCTATTGAGGTTGCGTCAAGGTTACTTGGCCCTGGCAAAGAGATGCCTATCTGTTTTGTTTGAGCTCGCGTCATAACATGTAGTGGGATGGGTGTATCCTCAATATCAAAGGTTTCCACTCCAAAAAGCCCCAAAGGCACCGATGGCATGTTGGCAGAGCTGGTTGATGGCTTCTGCCTAGGATAGTCAGGAAACAGATGTGTGATTCCACACTCTGTGCATCGGAGATCCACTTTGTCCTTGTTAGCTTGTTCTCGTTCTGGGCAGCGTGATGAAATGTGGCCTGGGTGGCCACAAGTGCACCATGTGATTGGATCTTGGCTTGGCCCTCCAAAGCCTCTGCCTCTTCCTCTTCCTAAAGCCATCACCGGCACCAGCCAATAGTCCATCAGGACTGGGTTGCCCTCCTCGTCATAGGATGTGTACGGGTTGACATATGTTTCTTCCTCATTAGGCTCCTCCACAAAGTGAACAGGAGCATCACTAGATGGGTGGGTTACAAAAGACCCTGGTGGTCTGGATATACCAGTTGGATTCATCTCCAGCCTAGGTACGGCAGGTCTTGAGTCAGTCGGTGCTGGGAGAGCTAACTGGGCTCCCCTCCCAAAGAAATTGGGTGGCCTATTACCTAAGTATGGAGGGTTGTACTGCTGCATGTATGGGAATCTCCTCGGCATTCTGCAATGCACTGCATCATGCCCGAATCTATCGCAATTTGAGCACGGCCGAGATCTAGGATCTTGGCACTCAATTGGGAGGTGATTGCCACCGCAGTATATACATTGTACATGCGATCTCACAGGCTTCCTTACCAGCTCTTACAACCGTGCAATCTCCATTCTCATTTCTGCCATCCCCTGGTCGTGGTCTACACTCTTTCCCTTATCCTGCACACTAGCAGTTGCTTTTTCCCCCGAAGTAGTTGATCTCTCAAGGTCCCTCTGGCTTGCACTCTCTTAGTTGGTAGTCCTCATGCTGCGTTCCCTAAATTGATCATCTACGCGTATTGCCTCCTCGAAAACTCTAGCTAGCACATCTCGTTGCAAGGTGGAGTTACTAGCCAAAGCCTTGTAGAGCTCCTCACTCTGAATCCCATTCATGAACACTGTAGACACTGCTCTCTCGGTAGGTCGCTCATTGGCAGGGATTCTCTTGTAGAGGCTACGCACCTGAGTGACGTAATCCCTAACGTCTTCCTTCTCCCTTTGGCTGATATTCATCAACCTAATGATGAGGTTATCCGAATACCCTGCCTTCGAAAACCTCTTGATGAAGAGGCCCTTAAGGCGAACAAAGTTTGTACGTTCTATGTCATCTAGACTAGAATACCAGGTCCTCCCCTTATTGCCTAAGCACAGGCCAAAAGCTTGAGCTCGCTGTGCAGGGTCAGTAAGACCATTTGCCTCACATACTTGCTCGAACTACTCCATGAAGCTGTACGGGTCACTGCTAGGTTCGTATCTAGCTAGTTGTTTTGCTACGATGGTATTCTAGCCTGCCCTTTAGACCCTTGCGTGGCTCCCAATCCCAATAGTAGCGCGGTGGCTAGGGCAGTAGCACTCTATTCAACGAATGTATTGTCCAAGAGTCGCTTTGCTACCAGTTCGCTCAATGTCATGTCAGTCTCTGTTGCCTGTTCCCTCTCTACATTTGGTCCAAATTTGACCACTCCAGCTAGGTCTAGTACTCGTCTAGCCTCGTACATATCTATGTCTTGCTGTAGCCTTCTAGCCCTTTGCTCATTGTTGTAGGCAATTATGCCTTCTAGCGCTCTCTTGATTGCTCTTCTCTCTTCTTCCAGGTTTGCTACCACTTCCTCTATAGGTCTGCCCTAGATCACGGTCCTAGTGAGTAGATCGTAGTTGTGGACCAGTTCTTGGACTGAGGTTGGAAATTCTCCTAAGTCTAATTGGTCCTCTCCTCATTTGCCTCTTGATCTCGACATTGTTTCTGCTTCCAGCTCCACGAGGTTGTCAATAAATCCAAGCAGCTTCGGCAGCGTCCAATCCTCTATATTGTTGCTTTCCGTGTCTTCGTGTCTTCTCCAAGTCCTACTAGTAGGGCACTCAGGCACCTATCTAAGTCTTGGGATCTTCTCCTACTAGTGGGTTCCTTAATGTTATTAGATATCTTGATGTATTTCTTGTTATTTGAAAGTAGCTGCAATCCTTATTCACACTTTATGCTTAGTGCTTTCGTGGCGCTTGGCGCGAAAATAGGATTTTCTCTTTTCTTGCAGTCCAAACTTAGTGGAACACAAGAGTGAAGTGCTGATGCAGAAAGCGTTTAATGTGAACTCCACTCTGTTTCTCTCCACATTCTTAGCCTGATTTGAGTTCTAAGCTCGGTTCCCGGCTATTCTATGGTCTTTCTGAAGGTCTGTGCTGCGTTTTCTATTCTGCTCTAAGTTCGATTGGTCTCTGAGGTTCTAATGGTTAAACTGGGTCTTGGGGGTATTCAGGGTTGTGTCCTGGGGTTCAAGTCTGTGGCAGGGTCAACTAAAGATCCTTATTTCTCCTTCTGGCAGGATGGTCCGATTCCCAAAATTGGACTATCTGATTCTAGGAATCGACCTGGGCTGGTCCGACTCTAGTAATCGGACGGTCCGATTCTAGCAGAGTCGGACAGAGTGGTCTGACTATGATGGGCGGTTTGAGTGCCACGTGGCACGTCCGATCGGACCTCCGATTCTGGGAATCGGACAGGGCTGGTCTGACTCTAGTAGTCAGATGGTCCGATTCTTGGAATTGAACGGTCTGACTCTAGGATTCGGGTGGTCCAATCCTGGAAATCGAACAAATGAGATCTGGTCCGACTGCGTTTGGCGGCAGGCATGATTTCGACGCGTTTCGATCCCACTTGATGCCTGCTACACACAATCACAAGAGACTTTTCAGATATGATTAGGGCACTATTAAGAAGCACCAGACTCACCTGGAGTAGCACAAATCGATGGCACCCAGAATCGTGATAGCGCTCCCTCTTCCTAGCAACCAGAAGCTCTCTCTCTCTCTCTTTCACAAAGCTAACCAGTGAAATGAGGTTTGCCCTGGCCTTCCAAGTCTCTTAAGGTCCTTTCCTAGCACAACAAAACCTTAAATCCAGTTCTCTTTTCCCTGTTTAACCCAGAAATTTGAATCTGGTCCCATGTTTCCCTATTTCCAGCAGCAGCAAAAACCTTCTGTTTTCTCTTTTCTTAACCTAATCTAACCTTAATCTAGTGCAACCAAATTGCAAAACAGAGATGCAGAATGGTAGTCCTACACTAATGCTTCCAACAAACCAAAACATTTGTTTCACGAATTAAAACCTCCTAAATCTCCTAGCTATCTCGAGCACTGGTTCGGGCTTCAAACCCTACTTCTATGCTCGATTTGATGCGTGCAGCACTCAAGGCTCGATTCCGTTGGTCCCGGCAACGGAACCAAAATGAAGGGGAGCTTCAAGCTTTACCCCAAGACCTACGAACCACTTATTGCTCAAGTGTTTCGAACCGAGCGGCCATGGCTACCTCTCACATAGCCGACGCGCAATGCCTACCTTACGGGTGTAGTGAGCTTACCTTGATGCTCGATCGAGTACCCTCCTCTTTCTTGCACACCACTAGCTCCATGATCCTTGAGGCAAGCTCAAGCAACCTCAATCCCTCTCCCATGAGCTTCATCCTCCATAGCCACGCGCGAGACAAGAGAAGAGAGGAGGGGAAGATGAAGAGAGAAGATGGAGAGCTTCTTCTCCAAGATCCCTCACTTTCACACAATCACTCCCTCACACTCTCTCAATCCCTCTCTCAAGCACAAGCAAGAAGGCAAGAAACAAGAGAAGAAGAAGAAGAAGCTTTGGCCACATACAAGAATAAAATTCTCATTCACTTTTCAACTTTATATACAAAACCCTAAATCCCTTTTGGGCAGTCATCCCCTTTTTCTCTTTTTACATGGCCGGCCATAGCCTAGGCCCTTTTTCCCATTGTCCTTCTATCTTCCTAGATTCCTTTCCACCGCCCGTTTACATTTACAAATTGCATGGGTGAGAGCCGAGTGCTCTTTTACAAGATTTTAGGGTGCGCCTTTTTATTTTAAAATGTGCCTTTCCCCTTTTGCATTTGCCTTGGACTTTTAAGGCTGCCCTTGCGCTTTTGGCCTTTTCTCCTATTCTTTCTTCAGTCGGGCTACCTTTTTTCCACCTTTTTTCTGCATCTTTTTTATTTCCTTTTGCTTTCTTTGTGTTGGGGTTAACAACAACTTGCCACCATTTATTTGTTTTAAGAAACAACACCTAATTTTGTCCCTTGTAATCCAAGGAAAATGTCAAGTCAAAGACCTTAACATTTATTTGGCTCCTCTTAGTGATGATCTCTTAGAGTTATGGAGAGGCATAGATGTGCTTGACATGTCAAAACAAGACGAAAAAAGAAGGATTCAAGTTTGTGGAATTCTAGCATGGACTATACGTGACTTTCCTGGCTATGGATTTTGTTCAGGTATTCAATTGTGATTTAAGTGGCACATGTGGGAGTATTTTCATTTCAATTTACTCTTTCATGCTCATGCTAAATGTTTTACTATGGATGCGGGGTGTTTAGCCAAGGGTTATAAAGCTTGTCCCCTATATGGTGATTGGTTGAAATGTACGTATAGTAAGCATCTCAATAAGAATGTATATCTTCGGCATAGACGATTCTTGCCTAGATCACTCACTACGTTGAAAGACACAAGCTAGACATTTCAATGGAAAGGTTGAGAGTGGCCAATGTCCAGTATCAATGACGCCTATAGATTGGTACAAAAAGTCAATGGAAGGACCTATCATTGATCCACAGTCAGAGCTTGCAAGCGATGAAGACGATGAAGGTGGTCGAGGATGACGAAGTTCTCTAGCTCCCTCTATCTCTATATGGTTTCATCTAGAGTATTGGAAGGATTTGAAGATTTGTCATCTTTTTGATCCTATGAATATGTTTAAAAATAAAGGACACTCTTTATGGAAACATCTCATTGGTTTGAAGGACATGGAGCAAGATAGAAATGACTTAAATTAGCAAAATTGCAAGTGTGCTTTATGGCCTCAAGTTGATGAAGGAAGAAAAGAGTATGCACATGCACCATGGGTGTTAACCCCCATGGAGATCTCAACGATCAATTGCCAGATACGGTTGTTGAATGTTGAAATGACTAGATTTTTTGGTTGATTTTTGTTGTTTTTGAGGTTTGAATGGCTGATTTTTGATGGATTTTGAGTATTGTTTGGTTGTTTTGGAAGTGTTTGAGAGTGTTTTGGATGATATTTATTATTTTTTGGAAGCTCATGATGATTCTCAGTAGAAATATGAGGCCATGTGATGTTTTGGTAGGTTCTGTTGAGGTTCTAATACCTTCTGTTTAGCTTCTGTTTTGTTTTGATTTTCTTTTGTATGAAACATGGATTGATGATTGATGAAGGTATAGGTCTTTTGAAAGCTGATTAAATAGTTTTTTATAGTTTGGAATGGTTTTAGTATGAGTTATGAGGATCTAATGTTCTCTGATGACCTTTTATAACCTTTTGTAGAGCTTCTGTTTTGTTCTGTAGATCTTTTGTAAGTGTTTTGTGGAATGTATGTGTGACTTTGGAAAAGTTTTTTAACTTTTGGAAAGGATGAATCTAAGTTCAAAAGAGCTAAAAAAAATAGAAGAAGTAGTTGTTGAAGACTAAAAAGAAGACTGGAGTGAAGTGACAATAGTGAGCTATGAAGAGACAGTGTAGTGACTTTGGTGCCCTTTCATACCTCCCATGATACCTCTTGGGAGGTACATCCATGACCTAAGAAGGATTATTATGAGTGATTATTAATTATTGTAGTAAGGAGATGATGTATTATTGATAGAGAGAGAGAGAGAGTGTGTGTGTGTGTGTGTCATAGATAGCAAATTCTATCAAAACAATGTATCTATCTATGAGAGATGGAGAGAGAGAACTATGAAGACAATGAAGATGAATACTATGTGATTATTTCCATTCAAAAATGGTGTATTATTTTTTGTTTCTTGTTCTATTGATGGATTCTATAAAGATGTTGAAGATTATGGTTGATTCTATCAAATCCGTGGGAGATATCTAGTATGATGCTGCATGAAGATTTGTTCTTTTCTTTGTTGTGATTCTCAAAAGAATGAAATAAAAGCTTGTTGATATTACAAAATAGATTTTCTTGTAGTAAAAATCCCTTTTCCTTGGTGTTCCTCTAGGGGATCCATGTTTTTGGTGCACAGTCGGGGAACTTTGCCATCAATAAGCATCAGAAGAGGTTGAAAATCAAGGAAATGGCATTGCCAAGAAGAGAAGAATTGAATGGATGCTTGCAAAGTTCCTTCTTCCACTGAAGAGTTGGAGATTCTCATTACCAAATCCACTTTCCATAAGAAGTTCATTCCACAATGGCAGAAACATATTACCATCATGATGCAAGCTCTATGTGGTGGACTATTTCCTCTTCCTGTTGAAGCAATAGAGACATGCATCTTGGTGGAAAATTGTTTGGGAACAAACTGAAGAGTAGAAACAGAGAGAATGACCATCCATGGAAGATTTCACATTCATTGAGAAGTTTCCAAACATCATCAAGTGGGAGATCGTGAAGAAGCTCTAGGAATCATGGTCTGTGGAGGTTCACAAAAACAAGAAAGAAAAGAGTTGGAATTTGATCACTCAACAACAAGATACATGGAATGCTTGGTGCATTGACAACCTCATGTTTGTTCAATTAGCAACCCACTGGAAGTTGGTAGATAGAGTGTTTTTCACAACATACACTATTGAAACCCTCAGAAGATGGCATTATTATGATGATGTCACAACAACGATCCTAAGAAGAATGAGTTTTGATACTTTCAGAATTAGAATATCTCCCCCTTTGTAGTGGTTTGAAAGCTAAATTCAGAGATATTGAAAAGAAGGAAGTAGAAGAGATGTTGGCCAGAGAATCCTCTAGAGGCTGAAATACCCCCCTGATTCTATTCTACTAAGTAGAGACAAACTAGTTGGAGCCAACCCCCTGATGAATGACGCAATCAAGAGGCAAGCGCTAGAACGAGTCCAAAGGTATGTGAGAAGAGAGAAGGCAAGAATCAAGGCTGAGAACGAGCTTGCAGTAGAAGCCTCCTTTGACGCCCTAAAAGCACTCTTTACAGAAGTCCCCATGGTGACTCAAGGTTCCCTTCCTAAGAAATATTGATGATAGGTTAGAAAATGTAGTCCCATTGCCAATTTTTAAGGGAGAGTACAATGAAGACCTCGATCTTCATGTAGCAGAGTTTATGGTAGCATGTGTGGCTAACAATGCCAGAACCCCTGAGCACTAGTTAGCAATCTTCCCCGCCACTTTCAAGGATGCGGCATTTCAATGGTATGAGAGACAAGCAGCATAAACTTTTGGCACATGGGATGACTTGAAGTTGGCCTTCCTCACTAAATTTAGGTGTGAATGTTTTGAAGACCGGATGCAAGAGGAGTTCATGAACCTAAGTTAGTCCTCTGGAGAAAGAGTAGAAGCTTATGTCTCGTGAATGAAATCCATATTGAAGAGATGGACCAACCTTCATTTGGATGAAGGCATCCAGAAAGGAGTGTTCCTCAGAGGCCTACAACCAGAAGTTTGCAAGTTTGTGGAATTGAGAAGACCAGTCAATCTGCAAGCTACAGTGGAAGGTGCAAGACTATATGAAAAAGTTAAAGCAAGGTTTTTGATGACCTCAAGAAGAGGATTCTTACTTCCTCCCATGCCAGGAATGGTATTCCCACCAAATGCAGTTCCAGGGATAGTTCCCTACCCCTACCCCCAGATGCAAATAGTGCCATCGTACAATGCACCTAATCCACAGTGACCACAGACAACAATGCTAACTGATGGTTCAATCACAACAGCAGTGGCCTCAAATAGTTCCTCCAATGGCAACTCAACAACAATGGAATCCTACCCACGGTAAACAAAAATCCCAAGTCTCAACAGGAGCTCTAAATTAGAACCAGAACAAAGGACCTCTTGGATCAACCCAATCAGTGTATATAGTAATTACAAAAGCTTTCCAAAACCCTACTACAAGTACTCTAGGAGGTGAAAATCTGAAGGACTACTTATCCAATTCAGTGGCAAGTATCAAGACAGAGCTTATGGATGTGATTTACAAAGCAGCTATAGACGCTAAAGGTGAATACTGATAATATATCCACTCCTATGGGAGGTGGGAGAGATGTGATGTGTTCTAATACATGGTGCAAAAAGTGCCATCAAGCGGGACATTTAGCCACTGGATGTACCCAAAAACCAACCATTCTTGGAGCCTTCTGCTCATATTGTTTGAGGAAGAACCATATAGAGGATATCTGCTCTCTGAAAGAGATGCAAAACGAAGACAGAAAGATGAAAATGCAAGATTCAACTTGCTAGAATCCAAAATGACAACGCAAGACATTGGACCAAAGCTTAAGAAGTTTGGTCCTAATTTCCATCCAAGAAGGTTTCCCTCTCAAAGTTACAGAGGACGACGGTCTACTGGCGGTGGTTAGAGATAAGAGGTGGAATGTTACAGATGTGGAGAAAAGGGTCATATCTCACCAAATTATCCAAACCTTAGAACATCTATGGATTACAAACCCTTATGCAACTGATACAAAGGAGAAGGCCATACTACAAAAGATTGTCCAAGTCTAGCCCTTGTGAAATCTACTTCTGATACCCAACAAAAGACCCAAGAATGTGCTTCCAATTTGGTGGAATTGGAAGTGGTTGCAATAACACGAGCAAAGAAAGAAAAACTCTAGTTCCAAAAGAGAACGTTCCTGCTGCCAAGACTATGAAGTTCAACCTTGGGAAAAACATAACAATGCAATCCAGAATAAGGAAGTACAGAACACTACAAAGCCACAGAAAGCTACAGAGACAAAAGCAGAGATAGGACCAGAGGTCCAAAAAATAGAGGATGCGAAAGTCCCTCCTCATGAAGAAGAAGCATAGATGCTACTACTCCTAGAAGAAAAAGGGAAGATAAAAGTGGGTGTGGCTCCATTTCTTGGTCGATTGGAAAAGGATGTGGATCCTATCAAAGAGTATGATTTGGTCAAAGACCTAAACACCTTTAAATCAAACCTAACATTTCGACAGTTACTGATACTATTTCCTAGTTTCCGAAAGAGATTTAAAAGCATCTTAACAAGAAGATATGGCCTAAGGATTGTTCCCCCAACAACAACAAAGTCCAATAAAGCCTCAGACCCTGTGAAGGAAGTGGATGTCGCTAACGCCTTCCTAGATCCTAAAACCCTAGAGATTAGTGTATGGATAGAAGGATGCTTTATTTCATATACATTGATTGATGGAGGCTCATCAGTAAACATAATGACGGACGTGACAATGAAGGATCTAGGTTTCCAAGGAATTCAATCTACACAGTGGCTTATCAGACTGGCATACCAAAGCAAAATCAAACCGTTGGGCATTCTCCCATATGTAAAAACAACCCTTGTAGGAATAGACTATTGACTGACATATTTGGTGGTCAAACCAAATTCTTACGGGATGTCATATCCTCTACTATTGGGAAAACCTTGGCTTTTTGAAGCAAGAGCTAGGATGGACTAGTTTAAAGGCACCCTAACCCTAGGGTAGAGGACTCAATAAAGTGGTATTGAAATTGTATGGATCGCAAAAAGGAAATGGATCCACATCCATCGAAGTCATAGCAGACTCCTCTAATAAAGTAATAGATGGTACATCAAGAGACAAAGAGGCTATTAAACAGATCTTTTCCAAGAAAACAGAGGTACATTCCCTAACAGTAGGCACTATAAGCCAACTATTGAGAGAAGAAAAATATTTTTCCATGGGAGAATACCTCCTCCCTCAACTCGAATTGACTTCAAAAATCACCTCTGACAATGAAATAGAAGCATGGATGTATTGTTCTCCCTGTTACATGGCAATAGCAGAGACAGAAGCAGAGTCAGAACCAGAGATAGAACTAGAGACAAAGGCAGAAGCAGAAGCAGACACAGAGATGGAGGACCTGTTCTTCTCCTACAAGAGCCTCTATAGAAACATCGATGACAAAGTCTCCAGAGGAAGAGGATGAAAATGATGCGGAAGAAAAAGAAGCAGGTTATGAAAGTGCAGTTGAAGGAGATCCTCTGATAGTAGACGATCTTGTTGATGTCCCTACAGAGACCTTAGAGGCCAAGGATCTCGGGGTGTTGGATGGAATGACCATGGTTCCATTTGGGTTGACCAATGGACCACAAAGTATGCATAATCTACATAAGAAATGGATCAAAGGTAAAAAAATTAAGTTCACCAGTGGCTCTTGTCACCCTAACCATTCATTTTGGAGAAAAGATGATGATGATACCCCTTGTCAATAGAAGTCAAAGCCATCAGAGGCACGACTTATAGAAGGTCCTGCTATGTGACATTCATGGACCCATCCTCTAAAGATGAATCCCTAAGTCCAAAAGAAATCACCACTCACATAGAAGTTGATACCCTTCTAGTAATCCCAATAAAAAAATGAGTCATTTGTTCAGAAAGAGGACACTGGTTCTACTGGAACATCAGATGATGACACTACTCCCTTGAAGGAGTCAGACCTCTATCCAAAAGCAATCCGTGGAACTTTTATCTGTGAAGTGGAAGGTGAATGGGAATTAATGTTCCTGGATGCTAATGGTACTGAACATCACCTGAAAGTGGGTCTAAATCTTCCAGAAGAAGAACTAGTAGTCATGCGAGACCTACTAAAGGAGAACTTATACGTGTTTGCTTGGTCGTATAAAGATCTAAAGGAGATTGATCCCACAGTTTGTCAACACCACATTGATCTAGATCTTGATGCCAAAACTGTGAGGCAAAGACAACGGTGTATGAATCCCAATTATTTTTCTCTAGTGAAGGCTGAATTATTGAAGCTTCTTGAAGCTCAGTTCATTTATCCAGTTGCAAATAGTGAATGGGTACCACCTATTGTGGTCGTTCCCAAGAAGAATGGGAAGCTTTGCATTTGTGTGGATTTTTGGAAGCTGAACACTAAGACGAAGAAGGATAATTTCCCTATCCCATTCACAGACCAATTGTTGGACATAGTGGTGGCAGGCCATGAGCTCTATTCCCTCTTGGGTGGCAGGCCATGAGCTCTATTCCCTCTTGGATGGATTCAATGGATACAACCAAGTCCAAATTGCAGAAGAGGACCAATCCAAAACAACCTTCACCACAGAATGGGGAACCTATGCTTACAGAGTGATGTCGTTTGGGCTCTGTAATGCTCCTACAACCTTCCAACGAGTAATGATGGCTGCCTTCCAAAACCATCTGCATGATTTCATCGAGGTGTATCTCGATGAATTTTGTGTCTATAGCCTAATTCGTGAGCATTCGGGACACCTAGAGCAATGTTTTGATAGATGTTGAGAGTATGGGATTTCTCTCAATCTTGAAAAATGTGTCTTTGGCATCTCATCAGGAGTTCTTCTAGGCCATATTGTCTCTACACAAGGGATTGTAGTGGTAATGTAGACATAGCCAACCTCCTGGAAACTCAACAGTATCCCCCTGGCATCTTGAGCCGTGAGAAGAAGAAGCTTCTATTGAAATCAGCCCCTTACACCTTGCTAGGCGGTGCACTATACAAGAAATGCAAAGATGAAGTGTTGCAAAGATGTGTTGCAGGAGAAAAAATTGGCATAGTATTGAAAGCATGCCATGATGAACCATGTGGTGGACACTTTGTAGGAGAAGCAACAGGCATAAAGGCTCTACTTGCAGGATACTGGTGGGGCCGACCCTCCATAAGGATGCTTATGACTATTGTAAGAGATGTGATGCTTGTCAACGAATGGGGAAACCCACCAAGTCTAGTGCCATACCATTGCAACCTATCCTTCCCCTAAATCCATTTAAGAAGTGGGGGATTGATTTCGTGGATCCCATTGATCCGCCCACTAGACGAAAGCAGAATAGATACATCCTAGTATGTATGGATTATGTCACCAAGTAGTGTGAAGCTAAAGCTCTAAAGTGGGACGATGGTAATAGCATAGCCCTGTTCATATACGAAAACATCATTTCCCATTTTGGCAGTCCCCTCGAGCTAGTAAGTGACAGAGGTACTCGTTTTCTTAACAAGATCATGGAAGAGTTGACAGAATTGTATAAGATCCACCATTGCAAGTCCACCCCGTATTACCCTAGAGTCAACGGGAAAGTTGAAGTTACCAATTGCATCCTCTACTCGATCCTGACCAGGACAATTTCTGCACATCACCGTGATTGGGATGATTGACTTATATAGGCTCTCTCGGCATACAGAACCTCTTACAAGGCTGCTACAGGACAAAACCCTTTCCAACTGGTGTATGACACAGAATCCATCTTCCCTATTGAGCTGGAGTTTCCCTCTTTGCGAATGGCAATCAAAGAATGCCTCGGAGATGATGAGTCTCTTCAGTGCCACCTGCTGCATTTGGAATGTTTGGATGAGATTCGGCAAATGGCCCTATAGTGCATGGAAACCACTCAAGCAAGACACAAGGCCTATCATGGCAGCTTCATTAAGCACAAGGAGTTCAAAGAAGGTGATTTTATCCTAGTCTATGATTCCTGATTTGGCAAGTTTCTTGGCTAGCTACAACAACCTTGGATGGGTCCCTATAAGGTACTTGCTGTTAATCCGAATGGCTCCAACCAAGTCTAGATACTTGATATCTCTAATGATCCCTTTCTGATCAATGGTTATCATCTAAAGAAGTACTTCCCTCCCTAGGGATCTGAAAAATCACAGTCGACCTACCTTTTCCCTTTTGGGCATCACACTGTCCTTCTCTTTGTGCTTTTGATAGCCCTTATGATCTCCCTCATGCCGCAGTCTCATTTTGCTAGTCCATTCCAAACACCTCCCATCCTTACTCTGTTCTCGTCTCGTCTAATCTAGCACTGGTGATGAGGATGGCCCTACTACATGTTATTTCTACCATTCTCTTTATTAAAAGAAAAAAAAGAAAAAAATAAAAAAATAAAGTTTTATGGGAGAAAAGGAAGCAATTCCCTGTTGTCATAGCAGGCCTAGTTCCAAGACAAGCCGGTAAACACCCTTCGATGGGAAGCTGGCTTTGGAAATGGTGGCAACACCTCACAGTCCAGAACAGTTGAATCACTAGCCGAACCTTTTCAAATGCAATTTTCCAGAGCCACCTGCTGGATCAGTAGTCTCATTCAAAGGACTGATTCCCTACAACAGATTACCTTTTCCAAAGACAACATACTCTACAAATAAAATCAAGTTTCGATCTATTGGCTACCTCCCTGGGTATGCCTCTTCATCAACAGACAAAGCGATCTCTATCAACAATCCCTTGATTGATGTGAGCTTTCATCCTAACTGGATGGGGATGTGAGTATGGTTTGCCCTCTATATCATCAATGAGAGTGAGATAGAGGATGGGCTGAGTGACCTGCCCTTTCCCTTCAATTCAAATGAGAGGTGTGATGTGTGAATGGAGTGTTGCATGCACCGGTTAGGCCTCTCAATGCACAAAGCACACGTCTATTTGTGTGCATTGCATTTTAAGGCTCCCTGGCCTTCCTTCTTACACCGTATATCAGCACAAGGCGGAATGCACAGTTGCGCCATCAAATGTGCACAAGGCATACAACCTTTGCACAAGTGACTGTAAGGATTACATCAATGGGTTTCAAGAATAGACTGCCCTCTGTATCTTTCAAAAGATCATGAGACAGAGGGTGGGCTGAGTGTGACTGGTGTTTCTCCTCAATCAATTTTGAGAGGTGAGGTTGATGGATGTTACAAAAATTGGAGTCAGGTACGTTTTTGTTTCCCTATGTACACATGGGACATGTCTCTGCCGTCATCAGAGAACACATCATCCTATTCTATGCACTGCACTATAAGGCTCCCTGGCCTTCCTCCTTGCACCTATGCCAGATGGGTGGGATTCACGACTGCACCAGAAATTGTGAACACTAGTGTATTTTTTCCCTACACCATTCCCCTTGCCGATTTCTATACCGCGTGTGAGATATGGGTTTCAATCAGTATTCATCAAGTGTTGTGAGTGCTTGGGGGAGTGACTATTCTCTCATTTCCAACATGAGTGATTGTGACCTGTGTGCTCTATCCTTTGCCATCGACAGCTTCCCTCACCTTCATCAGCAATGTGACATCCTTGGGTGTTGTTGCATGGTCCCTACAATGCTAGATGCGTCTGTTGTAGCAAGCTCTGGTACCTCCTGCAGACGATTGTGACCCACCACGTTGCCATTGATAATTACTCTCAACTATTTGCAAAATGGGTCAAGTTTTTCTAATCCTACCTCCTTCTATTTAGCAATGTCGCTCATATCTTAAGTGTAGGGATGTCCAAGTCCACTCTGTTGTCAGATCTTAGGTCCCTGTTGATTAGTCAACCCTGCCCAGTAAGGTCTTAAGTGTGGGGACACGTCTATAAAAAATTACACCGTGCAACTAACAGAATCTGAGAAAGAGATAGAGAGTACACAACAGATAAGAGGAGAATCAGTAAATTCTTTAGCTCTAAACAACTGATACAAAGAAGGCTTTGTCCACCCGTGCGCTTCCACTATGTGAAGCTTAGATGGCGATCTAGACAGAAGATAGGTGAAGAGCTTAAGGCTAGCTCGAACAACAACTCTGACTGGGTGAAAGATGAATGATAGATGGCTGTGAAGGGGTTTAGCTTTTATAGCCCACGAAGACCATTAGGTCGGCCTGAGCGACCTACAATATAAGCCTCCACTAGTTGACCAGGGAATATTCTAGGGAATATTCCCTTTACCATCGGGCTAAGGGCGTCGCCCCTGGACCCCTGCCAGGGGGGCCGCTGGCCCCCTTGGGACCCCCAGCCAGGGGCCACTTCTATAGCCCCTCGGACCCCAAAATAGGGGCCCCTTTTAACTCCCTTACCCCGCAACTCGATGCAATGTGCCTCGAGTTGCTACCAGCTTAACCACTCCGTCTAACCCAAAGATTAGACCCACAACGGTCACCTTTTTGCCATCTGGTCACATAGACCTCATCTGGTATACAAGTGAGACTCAACCAATGTCCGGGCTCACATTTGGCTTCTCCTCATAATGGGGGCCTTACAACTTTGAGCACCATGGATCATTGGTGGCACCTAATGAGGGTGGGCCATTGATCATATCTAACACCCCCCCTCAATGTCCACCCATAGGTGAACTATCTCCTCATCCCAATGCCGAGTCTCTGAAGATGAACTTGAAGAAGATCCTTTGTAAGTGCTTTGGTGAAGATATCTGCTCCATTCTTCGCTGTTGGACAGTAGACCAGTTCCACTATCCCATCCTCCATCAAATCACGCACATAGTGATACTGGATCTCTATATGTTTGGTGCGTGCATGAAACACTGGATTTTTGGCAATGGAGATGCAACTCTGATTGTCACATCTCAGCACAGTTGGTTCTTCATCTTGCACTCTCATATGCCATAGAATCCTTTTCAACCATACTGCTTCACATGCAGCAAAACAAGCTGCCTTGTACTCTACTTTGGTAGAAGACAATGCCACTGTTGGCTGCTTCTAACTAATCCAAGAGAAAATTCTTGAACCCAAAGAGAAATAATAACTAGAAACTGACTTCCTGGAATCACTGTCTCTTGCCTAATCTGAGTCACAGTTCCCCACAAGAGAAGTTCCGAAACTGTATGTGATACCATAGTCAAGAGTTTCCTTCAAGTAGCACCCGCATCCCAGCCTTCCAATGACTCTCATGAGGTTTGTTTGAGAACCTGCTCAAAACACCAACAGCAAAACTGATATCTGGTCTTAGTATGCCACCTTAGTTAGTTGAGTTTGGTTTGAGACCCATATATAGGGTCCTTCTATTTCTTTGTACTTGAGTTCTTTTGGCTTACACAACTAAGAAGAGGAAAACTGTTTTCAGCCTCCACCCTTGTGTGTCTTCCCCCATTGTGCAAGTAAGAAAGCTTCAAGCAAGACTTCCTTCTCTCCCACAATCTTGTCATGGTATCAGAGCCTTGTTCGTAGTAAGGAGCTCAAGAAAGCAAGCCAAGCTCGCGGTGTTCTGGTAAGAGGAGTA
Organism: Lygodium microphyllum; assembly: GCF_053477565.2. Classification (NCBI taxonomy): domain Eukaryota; kingdom Viridiplantae; phylum Streptophyta; class Polypodiopsida; order Schizaeales; family Lygodiaceae; genus Lygodium; species Lygodium microphyllum. The sequence continues at coordinate 779,007 of NC_141139.1, read as the reverse complement.
GTGTTGCTTTCATTTTCTGTTTCGGGAGCAGATCTCTGCAGGTAGCACAGCCGGAAAGTGCAGGAGTGCATTGTCTCAGGTTGAGACGCCCTTCGCGGTGAAGCAAAAGACCACTCTCAAAATTCCCATAAGAAAAACTCGATCCATCTCCAAGGAAAATCGGGAGTTGCAAAGGGTGGAGAAGGAATTGAATCGACTGGAAAAAGAGTGCAAAAAAACGCAAGAAGAGGGGAAAGAACAAATAAGGAAACAAGAGGAGGAGGAGATTTCTCTAATGAAAATGAAATTAAAGATTCAGCCTACAAGCTGTCCCATTTCGAGGAGTGAACGTCTCCTAGCGAAAATCAAAGCTATATCTGTTATCAAGACAAGAATGCTAGAGCAAAAATATGCATTCTTAAGTACAGCATTGAATGTCACGCGGTCGAAAGGAGAAGAGACATTGGAACAACTAAAAAGAAACTAGAGCTGGCAAGGAGGGCGCTACACTCTATGCTGTGGCATCCTCATCATTTGAAGATGATGCTTCCTCCTCCTTAAGGATAGGGACAGCTCTTAGGACAGGTTCATAATGGACTACTTCTTCTCTTGATGATAAAGTGGAAGAACTTGCCTTCTCCTCCTCCACTGTATGTGGCTCCTCCTTGAACACCACATCACAGCTCGCGATGATCATATTTGCCTCTTGGTCATATAATTTGTAAGCCTTCTTCTCATCACTATAACCCAAGAAGATACATTTTCTGCTTTTTGGTTTTAACTTGTTTCTCTTCTCATCTAGAACATGTGCATAACATTCACATCCAAAAATTCTGAAATGTGAGACTGATGGTTTCTTACCAGTGTAAGCCTCATGAGGTGTTTTTCCCTTGAGAGCCTTTGTGTAGCTCCGATTTAGAATGTAGACTGTAGTATTAATAGCTTCAGCCAAAAAATGGTTAGGCAATCCCTTTCCCTTTAGCATGCATCTTGCCATCTCCACAATGATGCGATTCGTGCGTTCCACAACAACATTCTGCTGAGGTGTGTGAGGCGTCGTCAATTGACACTTGATCCCTTTGCTCTTGCAAAAGTCTTCAAACTCCTTTGAGTTGAACTCACCACCACCATCTATTCTAAATTTCTTCACACTTTTCCTTATTTCATTTTCAACAAGTTTTAGCCATTCTTTAAACTTACCAAAAGCTTGAGCCTTATCACAAAGGAAGTACACCCACATCTTCCTACTGTAGTCGTTGACAATCAACATAAAATAAGAAGATCCCCCGAAGGCCTATGTAGGCATTTTACCACAAAAGTCAGCATGCACCAACTCTAGAGGAGCTTGTGCTCTATTCTTGCTTTCTTGTGGAAATGCCTTTCTCTGTTGCTTGCCCATCATACAAGCTTCACATGGTTCCTTCAATTTAGTTATTGTAGGTAGGTGAGCAACCATACCTTGCTTTTGCATCTCCTTCAACATTGCAAATCCGATGTGTCCAAACCTTTCATGCCAAAGCTTACTTGTGCCCACTCCAGCGGTGGCTGTAAGAGCACTTAGCTCATACAGGTTGTTCCTTCTTTCTCCTTTGCCAACAATTGTACTAGCACTATCAAGAATTTTTGCACTTGTCTTCTTGAACCTCACTTCATGACCAAAATCAGTTATGGCAGTAAACTGATAACAGATTTCTTCTGATTTCGGGAACATACAACACATTTGAAAGCTTTTTGACTTCACAATTTGCAGCAACAAAAGAAAAAGTACATGTGCTCGCAGCAGGGCATTTAGCATCATTTCCAACCGTCATAGTGATGGATTCTTGTAGAGGCTGCATAGAATTGTATAGACCTTTCTTGTTGATCATGTGACGGGAGGCCCCACTATCCAAAACCCATGAGTCAGTGGTAGATTCTTCTTATGCCGAGGAGCACACTTCCTCAATGGTCGCCATGAATAATTCCAACTCTGCTTCAGCCGTATTGGCTGTCTCTTTCCCTTTACTTTTAAGGATACCATTCTTTTCATCTGCCTTCTTGACACGACAATCTGCAATTGCATGTTCTTTCTTCTTGTAGTAGAAGCACTCTCCTTGAAACTTCTTCTTGCCACCCTTCTTCTTTTTGTCACCATCATTTTTGGTGGAGGAACCACCTTTGCCTTTTGCATTGGCAGAGAATGCAGCATCTCCATTGTTGCTTCCTTCTCGAGCTTTTAGCCTCAACTCCTCCTCCATCAATAATGCACAAAACTCCTCAAAAGTCAAAGCTTGAGGTCTCACCTGAGTATTAAGGGCAGTTACTAGTCCATCAAACTTTTGTGGACAAATCCGAAGACACCTCCGAGCTAGCTCTTTGCTAGTCTTTTGTATCCCAGGCCAGCCATCTGGTCATGCAGATTCTTAATCCGAGTGATGAATGCTTCAATCGTCTCTCCTTCAACAAACTTCTCCACTGCTAGTTGATTCTCCAAGTTTTGAATCCTTGTTTGGTTTCGTGTTTCATACTAACTCCTTAGTACATTCCAAGCCTCTGACACTTTAGTTGTATGCTGAATCAAAGTTAGAACAGTGCTAAAACAGCTTGTAATTAAGGCACACAATGCATCTACATTCCTTCATTTCCAAGCTCGTAGAAGATCTGCATTCGGAGGAATCATCACACTAGAATTTGATGGGTTGGGGGTAGGCTGTGGTTCTGCGTCAGTCCCCAGCACAATCTCCAGAAGCTCATAAGAATCAAGGATAGTTGTAATTTTGAACTTCCACAAGGTGTAGTTTGTACCATCTAACTTGCCTTTGCTGAAGGTTGGTGGAGAAATCCTCAGTGTTTGAATAGCCAGTACAGTAGCACCACCTCCTCCACCTCTTCCTGATGCGCTAGAACTGCTTCCGAAAGTCGACATAGTTTCTCTTTGCTGTTGAAGCCTTTGCCTCTTGCACACTATCCGATCTCTAGAGCCCCCTCAGCTCTGATACCATGTAAAAAATTACATGGCGCAATGAAAAGAATCTAAGAAAGAGATAGAGAGTACACAACAGATAAGAGGAGAATCAGTAAATTATTTAGCTCCAAACAACTGATACAAAGATGGCTCTGTCCACCCATGTGCTTCCACTGTGTGAAGCTTAGATGGCGATCTAGATAGAAGATAGGTGAAGAGCTTAAGGCTAGTTGGAACAACAACTGTGACTGGGTGAAAGATGATGAATGATAGATGGCTGTGAAGGGATTTAGCTTTTATAGCCCGCGAAGACCATTAGGTCGGCTTGACCGACCTACCGTCTAAGCCTCCACTAGTCGGCCAAGGAATATTCCCTTTACCATCGCAACTCGATGCAATGCGCCTCGAGTTGCTACTTGCTTAACCACTCCGTCTAACCCAAAGATTAGACCCACAACAGTCACATTTTTGCCATCCAGTCACATAGACCTCATTTGATATACAAGTCAGGACTCAACCAATGTCTAGGCTCACATTTGACTTCTCCTCATAATGGGGGCCTCACAACTTTGAGTACCATGGATCATTGGTGGCACCTAATGAGGGTGGGGCATTGATCATATCTAACAACGTCCCTACGCGTCTGTTGTGCAATCCCATGCATATATCATTACCCAATCATGCGTGACTACCATGTACTAGTTCTTTCCTGATGGGGTCCCTTCTCCACCCAAGTACCCTCGTATCCCCTATCGTCGAGGACGTTTCCCTTGTGGTTGCTTTTATTGCACAATTTTTTTCCTTTTCTATGTGAACTTCCCCTACGCTCATCACACTCCCGATCCAACTTTATAGCCATGTTCATCCCTTCGAATGACACACTTTTCCTTTTAACATCCCCCTGTTTCAGCTTTTTGTTTTTGCGTTATTAATTTTTGAAGCTTTTCCTGCACAATGGGATGTATTTCCATGCGAACATACCCTTATCGATTCGAAATAGTAATCTAACATTCCAACCCTACCCTATGCCTTCCATTGGATATTTTTTCTTTTAATCACCTATCATTTCGACGTATGGTTTGTCCACTATTCATTTTTGCGTGGTTTCATGCCTTTTTCGCGTATGTTTTTGTCATTTTTCCATGTGAACTTGCCCTATTCTCTTCGGAATTCAATTTTGATTAGATAGCCTTGTCTAACCACCCTTCTTGCACAATTCACCTTTTTACTCCACCCTATTTTTCCCTCTGGTTTTTTTGTTATTAAATGTTCTTTGTGTTTTCGAGCTCCATTTTCTTGTTTCTTCCATGTGAATGTATCGTAACCCCATCCGCACAGCAATGTGATGTGACAACCCTGTCGATTATATATGTCCAGACATTTTTCCTTTTTGCTACCCTTCGTTCCGATACTCGGATCTCCTTACATTAATTTTTGAATCCCTTTTCGTGTATGAATTTCTAGTTTTTTCCATGTGAATGGATCTTATCTTCGTTGGAACTGTGTTCTGACATATTAAGCATGCCCGACATGCCTTTTTGCACATTTTTTCTTTTTGCCATGTTTCATTTTGGCCATGGATTTTCTGATATTAATTTTCATATGTGTTTTTGGGCCCGATTTTTGCTTTTTTCCCATGTGAATGCCCTGAATTGTTCCCAGCCACCCAGTTGCCTTCTTTCATTGTCGCCAGATCGACTTCTGAAATAGTTTTCATTTCCTCCACATTTCGTTCCGGTGCTTGGTTTGGGTTTTATACATTTTTTGGCTAATTAGCACCCGTTGTGCCTCTCACGTTACGCGTGACTGCCCGTTTTTTTAATTTTTACTCATGATGTTGCGGCCGTCTTGACCCCCATTGCTTCCCATCACTACAAATTTTTTTACCTCGCCCCGCGCTTATGCGTGGGCCGAGTCGAGCTTCATTGTTTTTTTAAAAATTTATCTTTATTTTTTTAATTTTTCCATTAATAAAACACCCCTAATTTTTTAATTTAAAAAACCGAATTTTTCCCTCGACGGTTTTTCCTCCCCTTCCCTTCTCCCCTTTATCTCTCCCTCTTTCTCTCTCCCTCTCTTTCTCTCTGCCCGACTTCTTCTTCCTTCTCCTCTTTCTTCTCCTTTTGATTCTTCTTCTTCTCCTCCTCCTTCTCCTCTTTCTTCTTCTTCTTCTTCTTCTTCTTCTTCTTCTTCTTCTTCTTCTTCTTCTCCTCCTCCTCCTCCTCCTCCTCCTCCTCCTCCTCCTCCTCCTTCTTCTTCGTCTTCTTCTTCTTCTTCCTCCTCCACCCTCCTCCTCCCTCTTCTCCTCCCCTTCCCCTCTTGTCCTCCTTGGCCACGTGCCGCCCCACCTGGGTCTTCCTTGGCCTTTTCCAACATCCTTGCTGCCTGCGACTACCCTATTCGCTGTCGTCGACACCTTTGCCCGCCGCATGCACCCACATCCTCGCTGCCTGCGGTCCCCTTATTTGTCGTCGCCGTCATCACCTCTTCTCGCCGTGCACACCCACGTCCTTGCTGCTTGTTGTTGCCTTGTTCGCCGCCGTCGCCATCGCCGCCGCTGTCCGCTTGTTGCCGCTACCACCTGTCATTCCATACCTCCCCTCTCCCACCATACCACACCTCCTGCCCATCGTCGTTTCCCCTACCCACCCACCTACAACCCCCCCCGGGCGCCTAAATCCCCCCTTGTCCACCCCCCTTGCTCACCCAATCCCCCCTGTCCCCTAGCCCTGCTCGACCACCCCCCTTGCTCGCCCATTGTCCACTCCCCCTTCCCCCTTTCAAAAAAAAAAAAATCCCACTCCCTTGGCCCTTCGAGCCCCCTTTGCCTCCATTCTCCCACAACCATCTTCCGCCACCCCGTTGATGTCCCTCCCTCCTTTTTTCTGTGTCCCAGCAGATCCCCACCCCTACCTTGTTGCGGGTGTTCGTGTGCCGCCGCGTGTTTGTGTTTGTGTTCGTGTTAGTGAGCTGCACACAGGTGTTAATGTGCGAGGACACGCGTCTGGATTTGTCCATATGGTGGTGTGTGCCGTCTGAGCACAAGCTGCTGTTCACACAAAGCCTGAGTACCTCTTCTTTAATTTTTTTTTGAAAACCCATTAACACCTAGAAAAACACCTAAAACCCTTAAAAAACCATAAAAAATCATAAAAAATCCATTAAAAAAAAGAAAAATAGCTAGAAATTTCTTTATCGAATTGGGAAAATTTTTTATTTACTTTGTGGGTTACCATGTAGAAGATTTAATTGCAAAAAATTAACAACCCCTAAAATTCTTCAAATTTCATCGAAAATTGAGAAAAGTTCACTAAAAAGCCATAAAAAAACATAATTAAATTCAAAAAAATCACAAAAATTCTATCAATGCATTTGAATGCTTTTGCCATATTTTGTAAGATGAAAGAGCCTTGCCACATGATCACCCTATTATTTTAAGGCCAAAATGTTAAACTTTTACCTAAATTCATAGAAATTTCATTTTAATTTCCAAAAATAAGCTGAAAAAAATACTTAAAAATATAGATCCATTGTTGAAGCATGATGGTTCAATTCTCACTTAGGGTTGATTGTAGAAAGCTAGTTACTAATTTTTTTAAAACAAAAACCAAAGTAAATCAAATAAAAAAATAAAAAAAGCACAAACAATGAGAAAAAAACACATGAATCACAATAAAAATAATAACAACATCCAAACACCAATCGAAATTAACTAAGTCAAATATGACCCAATTAACCTCGCCTTCATATTTCTTTTTTAAAAAAAAATAGGTGTTTCATTTTTTTCAAGAGTGGCTTTTACTTTTTTGTTGGACTCATTGCATCTTGGGATCCATCTATGCAGTCTTAATCTCTTGCATACACACCCCTGTCAGGTATTTATATTTCCTACTTTATTTATTTTGGTCACCCCTTAAGCATTGTTAATTGTTAAAATGAACTTAAATCACCCACTTTTCCACATGCACTCGCGCCAAACACACATTTTTCTAAACAAATAAAATGAACCAGTCATTCACTTAGCACGCGCTTTGTGTGCTACAAACATATCTAAGTATATAAAAAATGAATCTGTCATCACAAGTGCATGCACTACAAAAAAGTGCTAAACACACACTTAATTTTAATCAATGAATATGCATTTAGAGACCTGAGTTTGGATATCGAAGTCCGAGATCCGTTTAAATCACTGTTTCACCCTTATAATTTGTAATTAATATTTTAAGAAGAAACCGCTATTTTCTTATTAAGGTTTACAACCTAATAAAATTTCACCCATTTTTAATAATTTATTCAAAGGAACCCTTCACTAAAATCATTCCCCTCACTGCACTTTTTTCCCTTTTCAATAAATGCGCTTCGTAGGATGGGTATGTGCAGTCTTTCTAGCTGTCATTGCTTACAGAAGTTTGGTTATGTCCTGAGGGGTTATTGAGGTATTATGGTTTTATTGTACGATACAATTACGGGTACAGTCTGTATTTTTCTTTTCTGCCTAATACAGGGTCTCGGGTGCATGTCTATTGCATAGCATGAAGCTTTCAATCGCATATGTGTAGAGATCATGCCAAATTTTTTCTAGGATGTGAATTGTTTCGGGTGGTCAGTCGGTTAGTCACGTCTGTGTGTGTTTATTCTGGTCGATTTTTTTAATGGATATTCTATTGTTTTGCAGGCATTCACTGTGAATGTCTGTGTGTGGTGTATGTGTAATCTATTTGAATGGTGCCTCAAGCTCCTCCTCCAGTCCAGTACATCCTATTGGTCTCTCACGATTATTCTTTATTGTTGGAGTCCAAACTTATTGGCAAAGCAGGCTTAGCCAAGTTCATCGCACTCTTATTACCACTCATCCCAGAGGATACTGATACTTGTGATCAGTTTCTAGTCTCTTACAGTAAGAGGTTTGGTCTTGTCAGAGGAATAGTTGTCCAATTGACATCTAAAAGTTTGGGCAAGGCTCTGTCTTTACCCTATCGGGGAGACTCTTTCCCTACTGCTAGACAATTCTTCTCGAATGAGGATATCCTTAAATTGTTGCAGAAGCATACCCAAGATGTGTTGGATCCCAAGAAGGTTCTTACCACTTCTAGCATTAGTGTCTCCATGATCTCCAATCCTGTGTTGAAGCAGGTTTGCCAATTCCTTTCAAACAGGTTTATGCCTACCAAGACACTCTCTAATTACCTTTCAAAGGAGTTGTTTACAACTTCAAGAATAGTGTTAAAAGGCATAACGATTGATTGGAGTTCTTACCTTGTGTCCAAAATGGATCTACACTTTGTCAAAGCTACTAGGGGTAATGTAACTAATGTTACATTTGGTTCCTATCGTTCTGTCTTTTTGGCATATGTCACCCCTTCGAAGGTAGTCACTTACCATTTTTTCTCACAATGCTGAATCTTTTCAGAGTACATCATGAGGGTACTCTGGAGATTTCCTGTAATGAAGCATTCAACCAGGAAAATAAATCTAACTAAAATTGAAATAGATATAAAATAACAAAGAACTATTGCACCAAAAAATCTTGCCATGTATTAATGATGAAATTTCCAAAAATACATGACAGTCATGGCTGATGCTTCATCTAGCAAGAAGAGAGCTAACATCAAGAAAGTGAACATTAAATTTTTGTGAATAAGCCAAAAGATGTCTTCTCTTAGCCTCTTGCCTTCTTTATCCTAACTCCTCATCTCCAAAGTTAAGGGTACATTTACATAGGCAAGGGCTGAATTTACAAGGGCTGGAAATTAAAAGGTATGGAATTAGCATGATTTCAAAGTACAAAAATATCAAGGTATTTTCTTTTATGACAAACCATCCTGTCCTAAGATGGTTTTGTCCTCAAAACCAAGGATAAATGGACCAAATCCAAGCCAAGGATGATAGTAATCATATCCATGTAGCTCTAATACGATAGAAAAGTACTTTCCATATAAGAGAGACCTTTATGTATACCAACTGTGAGTAAACTGGCTGTTGTCCAAATAGGGCTGATTTACAAAAAATATCATAACTTTTGATAGAGTGTTCCAAATGACATGTATGAAGTATAGAAATGAAGTATACAATCCCTAGTATCACTCCATAATGTCAAAATCAATTTTTGATAAAGTCAATACAGTTTTATTGCCAACAAAAATATCTCACAGCAAGCTGTCCCTGCACAGTTTATCATGTATCATCCTGCAATAACCAAGGAAAATCATTCACATAAGTGGATGGTTGCCAAGAAGATTCCTCTCTAGGTAACTCTTCCACTTAATAAGATACTCAGTAAGAGTACGATTTCTAAGCACTTTTTCTCTCTTTCCAATAATACTTTCAGGTCCATATATGACAAGTCCTGCTTCATCCATTGGGGGCAACTCCTCCAATACTTGCACATCAAGTACAACATACTTCTTAAGCTATGAAACATGGAATACATCATGTATTCTAGTGGAAGAAGGTAGTTGGAGTTTATAAGCAAGCTCTCCAACTTTGTGCACTACCAAATATGGTCCATAAAATGTGTGAGCAAGCTTATTGTTCCCACCTCTCAATTAAGCATAGTGCGTCTTGGGCACTTTAAGAAACACCCAATCTCCAACTTTGAAGTCCAAATGTCTTCTCTTCTCATTGGCATAGGCTTTCATTACTTCTTGTGCTTTCATTATGCTTTCCTTGCATTGTCTCATGAGCGTCTCCATCCTTTCCAACTCTTCCTTTGCTTGGGGGTTGATATCTTCATGAAACAAAACTGATAGGATTTGGACTTTGTACCCATAAAGTTCTTCAAATGGGGACATACCTATGCTCATGTGATGCATGTTTTTATAGAAAAATTCAACAAGGTGGATCCAACAATCCCATAAAGCTTGTTTGTCATGACAATAATGCCTATGGTACACTTCCACACACTCAGTGATTGACTCTCTCTTCGTTTGCCCATCGGTTTGGGGGTGATAGGCTATACTAGGAGTGAGAAAAGTACCCATAGAAGAGAATAGACTTCTCCAAAAGTTTCCATGAATTTTGTATCTCTATCCAATACTATTCTCATTGGCATACCATGCAGCTTGAACACACCTTCCATAAATTTCTTAGCCACTTGCCTTGCTGAATATTGTATTTTGGTTGGAATAAAGTGGGCTGATTTAGTCAATCTGTCAACAACCACATAGATACTATTCCATCCATGACTAGTAGTAGGTAATCCCGTTATAAAGTCCATGGAAATGTTGGTCCATTTCCCCGTAGGAATAGGTAAAGGATGAAGGAGTCCAGCTGGCAATAAAGTGGAGTCCTTATTTTGTTGGCACTCTAAACACTTGGATACATGCTCCTTGACATCCTTCGATAAACCCTTCCAATAAAAAATTTTATGGACCTTGTCAAAGGTCTTGAAAAGACCCAAATGACCAGCCATTGGTGATGAGTGCATCTCATGGAGCACTTTCAGCTTGAATTTACTGTTAGGAACCAAGTACACTTTACCCTTAAACCATAAGAGTGCATTATGCACTTTGAAATTTGGAAATTCTTCATCATGTCCTTGCTGTAATTTCTATAAAATCTGGATAGCATGCTCATCCATCACATATTCTTCTTGGATGTCGTTTATTCAATCCTTATAAATTGTAGACACTGTAGATAAAATGCATGCCCACATTCTAGATAATGCATCAGCCATAATGTTATCCTTTCCAACCATGCATGCTATTTCAAAATCATATGACTGCAAGGTATCCAACCATCTCTTTTGCTTGGGAGAAAGGTTGGGCTATGAGATAAAATACCTCAACACCCTATGATTGCTTTTGACTTTAAAATGTGTTCCATAGAGATAATGATGCCATTTCTTGATTGCATGTAGAATAGCAAGCATCTCTTGCAAGTACACATGCATCTCCCTCTCTTTATCATCAAATTTTTTGCTCTCAAATGCAATGACACCATGCACCAAAAAAACCCCTAAACCTCTACCACTAGCATCCGCGTAGGTGGTAAAAGTCTTGGAAAAATCTGGGAAAACTAGTATTGTTGCTGAAAGAAGTAATTGCTTCAGCTCATTAAAGCTCTTGTCGGTGATTTCGTCCCAAAAGAATGCCTCTTTTTTAAGCCGATTGGTAAGAGGAGCTGCAACATGAGCATAATTCTTCATAAACCTATGGTAAAAAGATGATAACCCAAGTAAACCTCTTAAAGAAGTACCATTAGTTGGAGAAGGCCATTCTTTGACGCATTGCACCTTCTTAGGATCCACTTTGATTCCATCTTCTCCCACTATATGACCCAAGTATTCAACTTCCTTTGTCATGAATGAACACTTAGTTGCCTTGGCAAATAGTTTGTGCTTCCTCAATATATTGAAGACTTCTTTTACATGTTGTAAATGGTCCTCTTTGCTCTTGCTATAGATCAAAATGTCATCAAAGAACACCAAAACTGTCTGAAATAGTAAGGGTGAAGTGCTTATTCATAAGAGATTGGAATGTGGCTGGAGCATTGGATAAACCAAAAGGCATAACCATGAATTGATAGAGGCCTCTTTCCGTCCTAAAGGCTGTTTTAAACTCATCCCCTTCCTTTTCATGCGTATTTGATGACACCCCGATCTCAAGTCAACCTTGGAGAACAACTTAGCATCCTTCAATTCATCTAGGAGGTCATCTATTCTAGGTATTGGATGCCTATTCTTGATAGTGACCTTGTTAAGATCGTGGTAGTTGATACACATGTGAAAAAAGCCATCTTTCTTCTTTACAAGAAGGATTGGAGAGGCAAAAGGTGATTGGCTTGCCTTGATGAGACCCATTTCTAATAGCTATTTCACTTGGTGCTCTACCTCTTCCCTTTCCACTTTGGAGAGGCGATATGGTGGTTTGTTAATAGGCTTGGTGTTGGGTAGCAAGTCTATAGGATGACCCACTTCTCTTTTGGGAGGAAGAGAAGTAGGTGACTGAAAAATATCATCATAATCCTTTAGCAACTTGAAAAGACATGGGTCTATGTCATTGGTAGGAGGAGAGGGCTGATCCTCGTCAATCTTTGAAAGAAGAATGGTGAACATGCATGCCTTTGCATTTATCTCCTTCTTTATCTTCTTGGGGCGGATCACCTCCATTTTCTTCTTCTCAACACCATGTAGAACTACTTGCTATCCACACCATTGAAATTCCATTTCCAGCTTGTTAAGATCCATAGTAAATCTGCCCAAAGATTTTAGCCAATTGTAGCCAAGTATAATGTCAATGGGACCCATTTCTAATGCGATCAAACTCACTGATGTAGTACACTATGGAGATAGAGTTATAGGAACATTTGAGCAGCATTGATTACTATTTTGAAAGTCTCCATTGGCCACTTGGATTTTTAGGGAAGAAGGCATATCCTGTGTACTCAATTTCAACCCATTCAGTGATTTGGAATTAATAAAGCTATGTGTGCTACCCGTATCAATGAGTATGTGAGCGGTCCTTCCATTGATTTGGCCTTTGAGGCATAGGGTATTGTCCCCTCTTGAACCACTCCATGCATCATTTGATATGAAATATAGCGAGGGATGTAAATCAGCCCAAGAATCATCCATGTAATGACCGCCCGAATCAAAAGAAAAGCCATCCATTGGGTCATAAAACTCATCATGGATACTCTCTTCATTTTCATGCATCTCTTCTTGAGTAGTAGAGCCTTCAAGCTGTGCTAGACTTCCCTCAATAGGTTTAGCACTAGAATCATCTTCAAAAATCATACTAACCTTCAAATTCTTAGCCTTACACTTGGACTTATGGTTTGGTGACCATTTCTCCCCACACTTGAAGCATAGCCCTTTGGCATACATTTCTTTGTGCTTGTCATTAGACACATGCTTGCCTTGGGTAGGGGCTAAAATTTTGGCACAAATATCAATCCTCTTTCTATAAAACTTATTTTCAGCATTAGATTTGAAACTATTGCCCTGCTTTGGTCCATAAACAGTGGGGAAAGTTGGTATTTTGCTGTAGGTATTGCTGTGAACACTTATTGGCTTCCCACCATGCTGAAAATCAGTCCTTACATGCCCGTAATGGCCTGATATCTTTGGAAACTATGTAGGCTGAAATAAATGGCCTGTTTTTGGCTAGAAACTCTTGTATTTCTGCTCATAATGCTCAGCCAATTGAATGGAAGCTTGCAAAGAAGTAGGCTTCATGGCTCCAACTTCGGATGATAAGGTAGACTCCAAACCAAATATATACTTGTTCAATTTGGCACTATCGGAGAATCCATGAACATACATTGAGAGGTTTTAAAACTTATTTGAATACTCTCTGAACGAGAGACCACGTTGCTCAAGGACGTACCATTTCTTTTCCAAGCGCTCTTTTTCAATGGGAGAGAAAAAGACTTCAATCATAGCATTCTTTAGTGCTTCCCAAGATAAGAAGTCATTCCCAATTCTTGTCATATATCTCCACCAAGTATGTGCATAGCCTTCTAAATAAAGGGCTACAAACTTCACTTTGGCATTTTCCGGCCTTGGATAAAGGGAAAAGTACATCTCCAATTTGTCAAACCACTCCTCCAACTCCGTGGGTGAAGGATTCTCTCCTTTGAAATTTGAGATGACAATTTTCTCTTTATACTCTCTCTCATATTGAGGTGGCTGCCCACTGTAGTGCTGCTGTCCATTATGGTGTTGCTGTCCAAAAGAGTTACCAAATAAGCCTTGCCTAGGGAATTCATTATTCCAAGTTCCTTGTGCATATGGGGTTTGTTGTCCATACTGAATACCATAACCTTATGGCTGGAAATAATGTCCTTGAGGCTGAAAATGAGTGTTTCCCATATTGGAAGGTTGTCCATTGTGCCATTGATGCCGTCCATGCATAGGAGTATTAAATGGTGGTTGTTGCCCATTGTTTTGTTGAGGCCAACCATGATTGGATAAAGGGCTTGGCCTATTAGGCTGAACTTGAGTATGAGGATTGTGTTGTTGCTGTCCATAGGAGTTTGGGGCTAAATTCACATGCCCTTGTTCATGCCCACCAATATTTATTTGAGGATATAATTGTTTATAAAATGGATTGCAACTGTGGATGTCCTTTTCATGTCTAGAGCTTGCTTGAACCCTATCGTATGGATCTTGCCCATGTGGCTGAGAATAGACCTTTGATTGATGGGACTGAGGCTGAAATTAAGTGGGCTGTATAAAATCTTTCACCTTTGATGATTCCCCAATCTCAAATTGTCTTACCACCTTTGGACTAGAGGGTTTGGATTGCTCTTTAGCCAAAGGAGGGTTTGGAACATTAGGACCAGTTGTAGGCAACATCTTTTCACTAAAGATAGCCACTAACTTGTCAATACCCATCCTCATACCATCAAAGCCTGATTTCATCTCTTTAATATCTTTTGAGAGTTGTTGTAGACTGTTAGAGTTCATGGAAGCATGGGACATCTCAACTCCATTCATTGGTTGATTGATAGGAGAATGAGTGGAGCTTACATAAACCTCTTCATTCTCATAATGCCTGTGGCATATAGCTTCTTGAGGGGTTTCATGTTCATGCTCATGTTGGTATTCTCTTAGCTCTTCATTGATGGTCTCCAAAATAGGATCCTTTTTCTTATTCCTTGCCATGAGTAACTTCCTGTCTTGTATATATAGCAGAGAAAAAACTCAAATATCTTGAGTTCTAATGCTCCAAATAACAAGTTCTTTGGCTCTGCTTAAAGCTTGAGAAGTCCCCTTTCTAACGAACTATCAAGCGTTGAAAATAGTTGAACACAAAAAATTCTGTAAACACTTTATTGTAGTTGTTTGGAATGCTTTGTTTTTATCATTAGTGACTTGTACCTTCAATTTTCATGTATCTACCAACCGTGTAGACCTATAAGAAAACTCCATACATCTGCCAAAGTTGAAAATACCCTCTACAATAACTAGAATGATTGAATAATCCACTGTAGACTGCAAGATTAATGGGACCCTGTTTGTATACCCTGTCCCAAAACCTCAATGCTGATCCAATGTTAAAAATACCATGCTGAAAATTGAATTCTTGTTCCCTTGAGTGGTACATGCACCTGAACTTTAAATGTGTGGGATCCGAGTCTTGAGGGGTGTGCAAATTTCCCTCTCAAGCTGGTTTGTGCTCCCCTTCAGGGTCCTTGTCAGTAGGGGAGGGTCACCTCTCTTTTGTCCTAACAACTCACCCGGCATCCACTTTTCCTCGTGGGTATACACATGGCAGTTCAATGCTAGGCTCTAAAAATCAACATGAAATGCATGGAATGAAAATAATTTGATTGCCCCTTTTATGATATGTAAGAACTTGAATGGAATAGGCTGAAATTGAAATGGGGATAGGTAAGGGATAACCTCAGTAGTGAGTCACTGCTTAACAATTCTTATTCCACTTACCATTGGGTAAAATTTTACTCATTTCAATGAAAAAAAAGAGCAAAAAATTCAATATCAAGGTTAGGTAAATGAAATGAGAATTTGAGGCACTTGGAAGTGATTATTTCTGTGAATGAGATTGATTATGCAATGATCAATCACTAACATAGCTCTATGGATTTTCTAATGAAATGCATTTGATAGAATGGATGGGATTCTTTATCATTTTAGTCCCTCTTTCATCAATTGGACTTAGCTCAGCAAGAGGATTTAAAGAGAGATTAAAAATGATTAGAGTACCTCTTAAGCTGGTAGGAGAAGAGTGTTGTTGATGAAGGAATCTCCCACAAATAGAACTTGGCTTCAGCAAATAGAGCTTGAATTCAGCTTCTATTAATCCAAGACATCCACATTTTAGCTTTCCAATGCTAATATCGAGCTTCTTGATCAAGAATCTTCATGAAGAGTGCTCCCATGAACCATTGGACCCAAAATTTGATGAAGAAGGCTTCAATAGAGATACGACTTGAGTTGAAGATGCTGATTACTCTTCATTGTATAAAGCATGCTTCAAAGAAACTTCAAAATTTGAAAGAGAATCCAATAATTCCCTTCCTTCAATTGACATTGGCTGCCCCTTGCATGAATCCTTCAAGAATCCACTCCATTCTTCCACAATGGTGGAAAATCCATGCAATGTTGGTACTATCCTTTGTGTAGAGACTTTAGGAAGTGAAATTGACCAAAAGCCCCATGGTCTTGATAAGAAATCTGAGAAAATAAGATTGCTATCCAAAACTGTCCCTATTAGGGCTTCATGAGTGAGGGAAAGACTCAAGATGGAAGAAATCTCATCAAATCTTGGAAGAGACCAACTACCAAAGGAAGTAGGAGCTTGGTATGGCCCAGCTAGAGCTTATTAGCTCCAAATTTCAAATTGTGAGGTAGGAGTATGATCAGGTGCAAATCCCGCAGCCTGCATACTCATATACCACAACCAAAAAAATGAGTAACACTCTCAAATATGGTACTCCATAGAGAGCTCAAGTGGCAGGGAAGATGCTTATGAGGTCAAATGGCAAGATAGAGTTCATGGCTTGAAGGTAAGATCAGATATTTCCATGGTTTCCATGAGAGAAGCTTGTAGGAAAAGTGAAGAAACCCTTGTTCTTGAAAAGTAATCACCGTTTAAGCTCCACTAAGTCATGTAACCCTCATTCTCTTCAAACTTACCCCAATTTTGGTCCAAATCTTGGTCGCAACCTGCCAAATTGGTTTGAACTTGCCATTGTCCACTAATTCATGCCAAGAACCTCCATCTTAGTCATGGTTTGTAAGAGTTCTCCATGTCAGATCGCGGTTATGGAAGAACTAACTCTTGTTGACTGAATTTTAACTGCAGTTTTCACTCCCTAGTCACTCCAACTAAATCTATCGCATGAAAATGACTTCTGACAAGATCTAAACTAAAGCTCTAATACCAATGTAACGAAGCATTCAACCACGAAAAGATATCTAACTAAAACTGAAATAGACATAAAATAACAAAGAACTATTGCACCAAAACATCTTGCCATGTATCAATGATGAAAGTTCCAAAAATACATGATAGCCATGGCTAATGCTTCATCTAGCAAGAAGAAATCTAACATCAAGAAAGTGAATAGTAAATTTTTGTGAATGAGCCAAAAGAAAAGTGAAGAAACCCCTATTCTTGAAAAGTAATCACAGTTTAAGCTCCACTAAGTCATGCAACCCTCAGTCTCTTCAAACGTATCCCAATTTTGGTCCAAATCTTGGTCATGACCTGCCAAATTGGTTGGAGCCCACCATTGTCCACTGGTTCATGCCAATAACCTCCATCTTATTCATGGTTTGTAAGAGTTCTCCATGCCAGACCACGGTTATGGAAGAACTAACTCTTGTGAACTGAATTTTAACTGCGATTTTCACTCCCTAGTCACTACAACTATATCTATTGCATAAAGATGACTTTTGACAGGATCTAAACTAAAGCTCTGATACCAATGTAATGAAGCATTCAACCAGGAAAAGAAATCTAACTAAAACTAAAATAGACATAAAATAACAAAGAGCTATTGCACCAAAACATCTTGCCATGTATTAATGATGAAAGTTCCAAAAATACATGACAGCCATGGTTGTAGCAAGAAGAAAGCTAACATCAAGAAAGTGAACAGTAAATTTTTGTGAATGAGCCAAAAGATGTATTCTCTTAGCCTCTAACCTTCTTTATCCTAACTCCTCATCTCCAAAGTTAAGGATACATTTACATAGGCAAGGGCTGAATTTACAAGGGCTGGAAATTAAAAGGTATGGGATTAGCATGATTCCAAAGTACAAAAATATCAAGGTATTTACTTTTATGACATTTCCATCCCTTTAGTGCAACGCTTGGTAACTGGAGATGCAATTCCCTTCCTATGTCAAGATGTTCAGTGTTCTATTGAGCTTTCAGTTCTGCATGTATCCAGCAACTCTATTCCTCTTACTATGATGAAGTCCAACAAACCAAAGAAGAGCTGACAAAAGAAAATGCCGAGCTAGCTTCTACTCATGAATGCTTTTTTGATCATTGTACCCAAATGGAGCAACAGACTAAGATAATTGATGCTCAAAAAATGGAAATTTCTAGTTTGCACACTCAATTGACTGACACCAATACTCACGTGGTTAATGTAACTAAGAAACGAGATAGATTGTTGAAGGAATCTCACGAGCTTCAAGCTTTGCTAGCCGCCTAGACAGAGGAGATTAAGATAGCAAACACCACCTTAGACCAGAGCAGAAACCAAATTCAACACCTTAATGAGCAACTAGTCCTATCACATTCTTCTTCATAGAGCCCTATTGTGCAACTAGTTCATTCTTTGATCCATGCGCACTTGGTAGTTCTCCAGAGACAAGCCACATTATGTCCGTTGTTTCAAGCTAAAGTGGAAAGATTGCAATCCAGGATGGATCTATTATGGTCTACATTTGAGCAATTCCAAGAGTATGTTCCTCTCAACCATTCCTTTTTTGTCCACTATCAGCTGCAAAAGTTGGCCTTCTATATTAATCTCTCAACGATGGATCTACCTCTTCCAGAGGATGGTTGGAGTGGAGCCTGGTCTTTTGATTTGCTGACAGAAGTTGTCTGTATGGTCTTTGAAGATTCTGTGACTTTGGATACCATGATGCTATCTTATATGTATCTACAAGGTGATCTGTTAATTCTAGATGATGTAGATCTGGCTTGGTATGTAGGGGATGTGTTCTTACAAGCTGCCTTATATGTCAACCATTTGGAGTTGATAGATGAAATGTTCCAGTGCTATTATTCTAAAGTGGCTACTTACCCTGACACTTTATGGCATTCAATGATTGATTGTGTAGTCCTGAACCAACGACTGAATAAAGCCTCTACTCATGTTCCGAACACTAACCAACTAAGGGTGGATCTTTTAGCTTATCTTTCCAAGAGCCATCCATTTGATTCATCCTTCTTTGATACCTACCATTGACGATCTGTTTTAGGTCCATCTGTTCCTAGTTTATTTTATTATCAATAAATGGACCATTGCTATGATGCTTATTTTTCCCTGTATCAATCCAACTTAGCAGCTATCTTACCTCTCATTTTCCAACCTCAAGGTGCTTCTCAAATTCCAATATTTACCTATTGTTCTTTCATTGAAGAGGTCTTTTCCCCTTCTTCGCCTTGTCCTTCCCCATCTATCAATATACCTTCCACTTTTCCTGCTTATCAATTAACGCCTTTCTTAACTGATTTGCCTAAATTTTTAGCTAATCCTTCTTTAGCTTATTCCTCATTTTATGATTTTTCCTACCCATCTCTTCATCCTCTTTTACTCATTCCTCTTCCATCTCCTACCACTTCAATTTCTAAACCCCCTTAGTTGGTTAGTGGGTATGAAGGATTTGATCACCAGATTTCTAGAACAAGAGGATGGAGCTCAACTGATTCTCTTACGGGACCAAGATTAATTGGCCATTAATTTCAGGGGACTAAACAACTACTAGTCAAGCATACCAAAATTATCTCCATTTTTCCCAACTTGACAATCTCTAGATCCTTCGGTGAGATTGGCAATCCATTTTTCTTAGTACCTAGCATATTTGCATAAGCATTCCCATAACGATCAAAAGGCCATTCCTAAGCTTTGTATGAATGTTAATGTAAACATTGATTCCCAAAAACTGGATGTCCTATATTTTCATACCCTTTTTCTACCTAGCAGATACCTTGTTTTGCTAGAAAGGATGTGGTGCCTTCAATTCTTTCAGAATCCTCCAAAATCTTTTATAGATGAATCCTTATCCATGGATCACTTTCCTAATCATCAAGCTTTCAAGAGGGATCATCTTCACTAATACCCTTGGATGTATCTCTTATGCTTCTTAATGATATATCTCTCTTTTGGATGTACCATTCAGATGGCAGTTTTGTGTTTATGCTGTATTAATTTTTATGTGATGAGTTCGTGTTGGTTGAATATTGGATTTGTTCAAGAGTTTTCTTTTTGACTATTGACATTGATTGTGATGGTGGATTGAAAACCTACGATGCAAAGCTGAAGAACCTCTTATATCCTTTACAAATTTGTCATGACTTTCTATTGATTATAATATGTGTTACTGGATAATAGTGTTTTTCTTTAGTTGTATTCTTTCTTAGACACAGGAGATATGTTGGGGTCATGGTGGGGTGATTATTGAAAATACTAAAGAATATTGAATTGAGCTCTTTACTAAACTTATATTCTTATTTTCCTTAGGTCATGAGGACGCTTCCTTTCTAAGTGGGGGGATATGTTGAATGCTAAAATGACTAGATTTTTTGGTTGATTTTTGTTGTTTTTGAGGTCTTAATGGTTGATTTTTGATGGATTTTTGGTTGTTTTGGAAGTGCTTGAGAGTGTTTTGGATGAAAGTAATTATTTTTTGGAAGCTCATGATGATTCTCAGTAGAAATATGAGGCTATGTGATGTTCTGATAGGTTCTGTTGAGGTTCTGATACCTTTTGTTTAGTTTCTTTTTTGTTCTGATTTTATTTTGTATGAAGCATGGATTGGTGATTGATGAAGGTTGAGGTATTTTGAAAGCTTATTGAATAGTTTTTAATAGTTTGGAATGGTTTTAGTATGAGTTATGAGGAACTGATGTTCTCTGATGACCTTTTATAACCTTCTATAGAGCTTCTGTTCTGTTCTGTAGATCTTTTGTAAGTTTTCTGTGGAATGTATGTGTGAATTTGGAAAAGTTTTATAACTTTTGGAAATGATGAATCTAAGTTCAAAAGAGCTAAAACAAATGGAAGAATTAGCTGTTGAAGACTGAAGTGAAGTGATAGTAGTGAGCTATGAAGAGACACTGTAGTTATTATGAGTGGTTATTGAGTACTTTAGTAAGGAGATAATGTATTATTGATTGTTGAGATGACAAACTCAACACATGCGGACATTGATGATGGACCGTCTAGTTAGATGGGTCCACATGTCTACACTTAGCACGTTGGTGGTCATTATTACTCTCACATGGCCACTGACTCATTACTTATTATATTCAGGTTGTTACACCTATTTACAGTTGGCATAGCTATAGCGCCACTCGACTAGTGTAGTCGATTATGCATTGTTTGACTTAGTAGGCCACTTTCCTTTATGTTGTATCTTATCTATACTTTGTGTACATTGTAAACTGTGTGGAAGAGGAAGAAGAAATCAGCAAGAAAACGTTTTGGCCTCCATCTCTCTTCTTCTCTCTTGAGTGAGCTTCTCCTGTACATTCTGTGTGTGTTCGACGCAGCATCTTGAGCAAGTCCCTCCACCACATGATTCTTGACATGGTATCGGAGCCGCACCACTGAGAGAGGCTGATTTGGAAGGCTGAATTGAAGGAGAAGAAGAAAGGTTTGAGCAAGCAAGCCACGGGTAAGAAGCTCTCCCATTCTTCCACTCTCTCTCTTGGATAGTGCCTATGGAGGCACCGGAAGCAAGGTCAAGCAAAAATCTCAGATTGCAGTGAGATTTGGTGTGCACGAAGAGCGCTATGTATTTTGGGCATCTGAGGCCGTTTCAGGCCTCGTTTTAGAGCCGCAAGGTTGCGGACATCATTTTCAGGGTACACTGTGATTTCGATTGTTTTAACCGAAAGTGGATGCGCAGGTTACAGATTGCGAATATGTAATTCTTGAGGTGTTTGCAAGAAGCAAACATAAGGTTTATCTGCAAACAGGTTGCAGATTGCATGTATTGTTGAGCAGACAGTGAAAAAGGCTGTCTGGTGTGTTGTCGTGTACTACAGGTCCAAGGTTGCAGAAGATTTGCTTGCTGTTTGGTATTAGTTTTGTGATAATGGCAGAGAATAGTGGAAGCCCCATCATTGAGAAGCTTGACAATAACAACTACCCATCATGGAAGTTCCGTGTCACAAACTTTCTTATTGGAAAAGGCCTCTACGAGTTTGTTTCACATGAAGAAAAGGAGTCAGAGGTGAGTGATCCTCCAACTGCAGAAGAGACAAAGGCATGGAAGGAATGGAATGCAAAAGATAAAAAGGTCATGTATTGGCTGTCTGCAGTAATTGACAATAATATACTGGGACATATTAGAAATGCAGAGAATTCATATGCAGCTTGGACCATACTTGAAAGTATGTTTTCTGTAAATACAAAGGCATGAAAGATTCAACTCAAGCAAGAGTTGAATACATTGAAGAAAGGGAAGATGTCTATCAATGAGTATGCACTGAAGGTAAGGAGCATTGCAGATGCCTTGGTAGCGATTAATGCAATGCCTGATGATGATGATTTGGTGTCGTCTACCTTGGGTGGACTTAACAATGAAAAGGCTTGGAAGTCTTTTGTAACTTACATACATGTCAGAAAGCCATTTCCAGATTTCGATGAGTTGGTCTTCCTTATGATCACTAAAGGGATCAACATGCAGAGTGAGACATCTGAAAGAAGTGGTGAACAGGTTCAAGCTTTCTACTCCAGTTCAAGAAGGGGACATGGCAGGTTCTCCTCAAGAGGTCGTGGTACAGGACGCGATAGTGACAACCAGCAAAACATATTGAATCAGCAATTTGGAGATATGCAAGTTTCAGGAGGTCGTGGTAACTTTAGAGGCAGGGAGAGCTTTAGAGGAAGAGGTGGATGGCAGAACAGAGGTTCTAACAACTCTGGTATTGTGTGCCACTACTGTGGTAAAACAGGTCATATTGCAGCCCAATGTTATGCTAAGAAAGATGATATTCGCAGTGGTAAGTTACAGCAACGAAACTATGCATCATCTTCACGATAGAATGAAGACAAAAATGAACGTTTGTTTGTTATGCAGCATATGCTGAATGCTATTATAGGAAAGGGAACACGTGATGATGTTTGGTATGTTGATTCAGGTGCATCCAATCATATGACCAGCCATGCAGAATGGTTTGGAGAGATGCAGGATTTGCAAAATGCAGGTTATGTGCAGACGGGTGATGATTCATGCCCCCCAATTTTACATGTTGGAAAAGTTCCCTTGTCCTTGCATGATGGTAAGACAAAGAGTCTTTCAGATGTATTACATGTGCCATCTATTACAAAGAACTTGGTGTCAGTTGGTCAGATGGTAGAGCAAGGGCTGCAAGTCAGATTTAATGCAAAGGGTTGCTTTGTAGAAGACTTCAATGACAAGTGCAGGTTAGTTGCAAAGGGAAGTAGAGTTGGATGTATGTTTACTCTAGATGCTGGAATTCCTACTATGAATGCTGCTATGTATGCTAAAGGAAAAGGTGTTGTTGCAGACATTGAAATTTGGCACAAACGCATTGGACATGCAAATGTTCAAAGGCTGAAATTAATGCAATCCAAAGGGTTGGTTACAGGTTTGCCTACATTTAGAGTTGCAAAATTTCATAAGGTATGCGAAGCATGTCAGTTTGGTAAGCAGGCAAGACAACCCTTTTCACATGACAGAGATGTAAGCAGAAATATCCTTGATATTGTGCACACAGACATTTGGAGGCCTACACAAAATGTATCTCTTGGAGGTAGTTCATACTTTGTCACATTCATTGATGATTGTTCTAGAAAGCTGTGGGTATATTTTATGAAGGAAAAGAGTGAAGCGTTTGAGCACTTTAGAACTTTCAAGGCTACAGTTGAAAGAGAAACAAGCTTGAAAGTAAAGTGCTTGAGGTCAGATGGAGGTGGAGAGTACCTCTCAAATGAGTTCAGTGATTTTCTGAGGTCTCATGGGATAAAGAGACATTTCACATGCAAGTATACCCCACATCAAAATGGGATTGCAGAAAGGAAAAATAGGCATATTGTAGAAGTTCATACATAGCAGAAAGGCTGTTCATACTGCTGTTTATATTATGAACAAAACTTCCACAGCTACAGTTCATGGTATGACCCCCAAAGAATGTTTTACAGGTAAGAAGCCTGATGTCTCACACTTGAAAGTGTTTGGCTGCATTGCGTATGTTCATGTGCCAGATGAGTTGCGGAAGAAAATGGATCCAAAGGCTGAAAAGTGTGTCTTTATTAGATACTCTTTAGAGCAGAAAGGGTATCGCTATTATAACCATGTTACATGTAAGTTCAGAGTGAGCAGGGATGTCATCTTTGATGAAATGAGCAGTTGGTATGCATCTATTGGTGATGCATTGGATGGTGATGATGATCATGACACTCATGTGTAGGCTAAAAAGCAAGAATCACGGACTCTTAGTGGACCAGAGACATCATCTGGTAGTCCTTGGTCTGGGAGACTGAGTACCTCTACATCTTCAGGTGCATCTAGTAGCACTACAGGTAAAGACAAAGGAAAGAATAAAGTGTCAGATGGCATTGACACAGTTCTTGATGGAGACTCCAGTGGCTCGGAGAGCTTGGATGATGAGCTTGGCATTCCTTCACTGAGGACTCCAGGTGTGCAGAGAGCACACGTCAATGCAAAGACTCTATTGAGTGATCCAGTGGTACACATGTCTAGCAGGGTGAGATACCCTGTTAAAAGATTTGGTTTTGAAGGTTATGTAGCTGACCATTATGCTTATATGGTGAAACTAGTTGAGGATGTTGAGCCCACTTGTTTTGAGGATGTTGTTGGTCATACTCATTGGGATGCAACAATGGATGAGAAGATGGTTGCATTAGAGGCCAATAAGACTTGGGATCTAGTATCATTGCCGAAAGGCAAGAAAGCTATTGGATGTAAGTGGGTTTATAAGATTAAGCACAATGCAGATGGTTCTATTAGTAGGTACAAAGCTAGACTGGTTGCAAAAGGCTATGCATAGACATATGGCATAGATTATGATGAAACCTTCAGTCCAGTTGCTAGAATGGTAACTGCCAGATATGTGATTGCTTTGGCAGCAGCCAAAGGTTGGAGGTTGCAGCAAATGGATGTGAAGAATGCCTTCTTGCATAGTGATTTGCAAGAAGAAGTGTATATGGATCAGCCCGCAAGTTATGAAGATTTAAAGCATCCCACGAATGTATGCAGGT
Organism: Lygodium microphyllum; assembly: GCF_053477565.2. Lineage (NCBI taxonomy): Eukaryota > Viridiplantae > Streptophyta > Polypodiopsida > Schizaeales > Lygodiaceae > Lygodium > Lygodium microphyllum. The sequence continues at coordinate 754,181 of NC_141139.1, read as the reverse complement.
TGAAGAATGTGCTCTATGGGCTCAAGCAAGCACCTAGAGCATGGTCTCACAAGATCAGAGAGTATCTTGTTAATATTGGCTTTTATATTTCTGATGATGATCACTCACTTTATGTGAGAAAGGGAGATGCAGGTTTGGTCATCATAGTCATCTATGTGGATGACTTGATTATTATAGGTGATAGTGATAGTGGGATTGCTGAAGTCAAGGATTTTTTGAAGAAGAAGTTTGAGATGAAGGATTTAGGTGAGCTAAGATACTTCCTTGGCATTGAGGTGATCAGATGTGATGATGGTATATGGCTGTCCCAAAGACAGTATGGCTTGGATATGTTGTCCAAGTATGGCATGACAACATGCAAACCACTTTCAGTTCCGTTGGAGCAGAATGTAAAGTTGAGTGCTGATGTTGGGGATGAGCTAGAAGACCCTACTATGTTCAGGAGGATAGTGGGGAGTTTGATCTACATGACCATTACAAGGCCAGACTTGAGCTACGTTGTTGGTCTTGTGAGTCAGTTTATGCAAGTACCTAGAAAGCCACATTTGGATGCAGTCAGACGCATATTGAGATATGTGAAGTCCACATTACATTATGGACTTTTCTATGAGGCAGGTACAGATGTACAGGTGTTTGGATACATAGATGCAGATTGGGCTGGTAGTATGTCTGATAGAAGATCTACTAGCAGATACATGTTCTCTCTTGGTAGTGTAGCAGTTGCTTGGAGCAGCAAAAAGCAATCTACAGTTGCTTTGGCGAGTACAAAGGCTAAGTATAGAGGTGTTGTTGTTGCAGCATGTGAGGTAGTATGGCTATAAAAGTTAATGGCTGATTTGGATGTGCAGATGGAAGGTCCAATTGTCATTTATTGTGACAACATGAGCAGTATACAGTTGGCTAGGAACCCTGTGTTCCATGCCAGGACAAAACATATTGAGGTACACTATCACTTTGTGAGAGAGAAGGTACTAGTAGGTGAGATTGACTTGGTGTATATCAGCACACAGGATCAAATAGCTGACATCTTCATGAAGGCATTGGGTACATAGAAGCTTCAAAAGTTTCAAAGCTTACTTGGAGTTGCAGAGATGTAGTTGAGCTTGAGGAGGAGTGTTGAGATGACAAGCTCAACACATGCGGACATTGATGATGGACCGCCTGGTTAGATGGGTCCATACATCTACACTTAGCACGTTGGTGGTCATTATGACTCTCACATGGCCACTGACTCATTACTTATTATATTCAAGTTGTTACACCTATTTACAGTTGGCATAGTTATAGCATCAGTCGACTAGTGTAGTCGGTTATGCATTGTTTGACTTAGTAGGCCACTTTCCTTTATGTTGTATCTTATCTATACTTTGTGTACATTGTAAAGTGTGTGGAAGAAGAAGAAGAAATCAGTAAGAAAAAGTTTTGGCCTCCATCTCTCTTCTTGTCTCTTGAGTGAGCTTCTCCTTGTGCATTCTGTGTGTGTTCAGCGCAGCATCTTGAGCAAGTCCCTTCACCACGCGATTCTTGACATTGATAGAGAGAGAGAGAGAGAGAGAGAGAGTCAGAGATAGCAAATTCTATCAAAACAATGTATCTATCTATGAGAGATTGAGAGAGAGAACTATGAAGACAATGGAGATGAATACTATGTGATTGTTTCCATTAAAAAATTGTGTATTCTTTTGTGTTTATTGTTCTATTGATGGATTCTATAAATATGTTGAAGATTATGGTTGATTTTATCAAATCCGTGGGAGATATCTACTATGATGATGCATGAAGATTTGTTCTTTTCCTTGTTGTGGTTCTCAAAAGAATGAAATAAAAGCTTGTTAATGTTATAAGATAGATTCAAAACATATTTATTGTGGATGACGCGAGTCTTTCCAACTTGAAAACACATGATTGGAATAATTTCATCAAAGTAACTCTTCATTTTTTGGGTCCATAGCTCGTTGTTGTCCTGATGAAAACTCGTCTCTTTACTATATTGTAAAACTGACGTATGCATCATGTCCTCCTCTCTTGTCATTGATGGCTATTTGTGACGAGTGGTGTTCACGATATTATCTACCACTTGGGGAAGCTCACAAGGTACGTATACACTTTGCACATGCCTATATCTGTGCTTGGAATGGGGTTTCACTTAATGTTCATCTATTTTTTCATATGGATCACATCTAACGAGATAGATGTGTTGTCAATAGTACAAAAGAAAAGGGAATGCATTGAGCTCCTTTTCTTGATGGAGAAGGAGCTACCAACTTCTTTTTTTGACATTCAAGTCTACGAGCAAATCCATTTGGTGGATCAAATAGAGATTGCAAGTGCTATTATCAATCGTTGGATGTTTTGGATAGAGAAGTTAATGGGAGTCATGAAGGGGCTTGTTCACCAAAGAGGTTGTCTAGAGGGCTCAATGTTGGAGGGATGGTTGCTTGGAGAGTGCATGCACTACCTTGCCAAGTACATTGAGCATGCTGATGAGGATGCTCCTTGTAGATGGATAGTGGATGAGCCCACTACACTATTAGATGAGGTATTATGTAGTAAGAGCATTCCTTTCAAGGTCTCATATGAGGATCATACGAACTAATCCAAATTTTTTATTCACAACTCACAATGTATGGGAAAATTTGTTGAAGAGTACCGTGAAGTAGTTTGCAATGCACAAAGAAGATGAGAAGGTCAGAAATCTAGCAAGATAGAACCTCCGTCAATTCTTTCATGGCTATCCCACCGTATCAGAGATGGAATCATGGAAGGGGAAGACATCAATGATGAGCAAAGAGAGATTGGATTTGGTTGTGATAGAGAGGTAACATTTCTTTCTTTCATATACCTATATTGAATTGTATGTAATCTTAGTGATGTAACTTAAAGTTTACATATTTCATTATTGCACTTTAGGTACACGGGTACATCAATATGTGGGCATATGGTCAATATCTTTGAGTCAACAAAATTGATTGACGGCGTCAGACCCAAGATTCTTGCATTATCTCTTCTTTTAGCCAAGAATCACGTGCAAGCACATGAGACACAAATCTTATTGAAGAGGAGCTCGGGTATGTGGGAGCCATAGTCAAAATTTATGAGCTCAGCTACCATATTTGCAAGAGGGTAATTTGTGACAACAATAGTACGTTGACAATATTTGCTTTATACTTCCTTCTAAAATGTTGAAAATCTTGTATGTTAATAGGTCATGTTGAAGGTTGACTGGGTCTGTGCTAAGCACAAAGGGGCTAGAGCCATTATAGACAACATGGAACCATACATATTACCGACACACTATGAGCAAGCTTTCTTCTATGCTGCCCTAGATTCTTGCAGTCCATGGAGGCAAGTTTTAACTTGTGCCTACCGATCCTTGAGGACGATGGGTGTTTGACACCACCTATAGGGAGGCGGTGTCAAAGAGTTTACTATCCATGATATAAATCATGGGATTCTTATAAACACGGAAGAGTTTCACTGGAAGATTGTATGAGATATTTGCATACAAAATTCAGGCATTATTATCCAATATCTACCTTAGTTATACAAGTTCTTTTGTATTTAGTATATAATTTGCAGATATATCATGTATATTTATGAAAAATAAGTCTATGGGAACCTAAAACTTAGACATCTGGAAATAATTGACAAACTGCTGGATAAATCACATTAATTCAGGTACAAAAAATATGGACAAAACCCAAAAATGTTGCCAAAAAACTGTCAAAAGTCCACTAGGTCCACATGGGACAAAAAGTAACTGACTAAGGTGACCAGCAAGTGACCTAGGCTGGTCAAAAAGTGACCAGGGTTAGAGCAGAGAGCAGCCCGCATTTTTTGGCGCAAAATGCGGGCTGCTCTGCCTAAGGGAAATTGGGAGAAAGCTGGAGCTGAGATGCATGGAATGGAGCATGCAAACTGAAGATTAACAGGCCAACAACTGAAGATGTTAACTTGGTGAGAGCTCCACTTCTCTACCTCTTTGGTCTAATGAAAATGCATGCTGAAACTGTCTATAAAAGAGGGGAAATCTGAGAGAAGAGGATTCAGCCTGCTCTTATGCATGACTTATCTCATCTTCTCTACCTTATTCTTGGTCCAATGAAGCTCGACTTGTGCCCAAGTACTTGAGTGACTTTGGGGCAAGAAAAGGGTGAGGATATTGAAGATTTATGGACTATTATGGGCTGGAATAACCAGTTATAAATAGGGCAGCGCACTATTTTGATCCATTCTTATGAGCAAACATGGGTTTTTTATGGTTGTAATAGAGGAAAATGACCTCTTTTCTTCAGAACATTGTTCATAGATGATCAAAAGTGCTTCTTCTTGAGTTTATGCACACATTTTGAATTTATTTATGGGCTAGAATTTTCTGTTTTAAAACAGGGCTGAATCTAAAATTATTCTTTTTCAATCCATCTCATGCATCTTTGGCCCAAATCTTGGATGTATTTGATTCTAGCATCAATATACTTGACCTAAAGGATTGAAATCCATCTTTGTACATGAAATAAATGCCATTAGAGCTTGCATTTGACATTCATAAATGAATTGGAAATCTCAAAATATCCTTTATGAAATGAAGTATGTATCCTAAAGCATTTGATGTATTCAAGTTAGTCTTATCCCTTCTATTCATGTATGCTAAGTACAAAGTGAGAAGGCTTGAATTCCTCTTCCGTATCTAGATTATTTCCAATTCTCGAATCTTATTAAAACCAAATCCATTTTACCTTTCTAAATCTTGAATCCCAAACTCTTCTTCTGCACTAAAAGCCTCGGTGGTAGACCTTCAACCCTTAACGCGACGACAGCGGTGAACCCGACGTGAAGGTCCGCTGTAGAAGAAGAAGTCCAATGGGAGAATCATCAAGCTCGGGAGGAGATGCTTTGCAACAGTTGGTTCGTCTAATGCAAGAGAGCCAACAACAACAGCTGCAATTTCAGCAGCAGTTGCAATTGCAACAACAACGGAGCAAGAAGAAGAACGGATTGATGTTGCTGCCATTAAGGCCTTAGAAGCAGTTGGGCATGAGCTCAAGCAATTTAATGGGAAAAATGTGTCCTCTTTTATCCGTCTGTACACTGACAAGATGGTCTTCTTTGGAGTTCCTCAACATGCCTAGAGCCGTTACTTTGCCCGCCTGGCTGTGCATGGCCTCCAGGACCGAATTCATGGTCTTTCCCAAAAAGATGCTGGATGGACTGTGTTCAAAAAGGCTCTTCGAGAAGAAATTTTCCTTGAAGATTCTGGCCTTATGACAAAGAAAATCTTCACCGAATGGGTCGAGAGGCCCAATAAGGGTCTAACTGGTACTGCTCTTCTTCGAGAGTTTGAAAGAAAATTTGCCCAACTAGATCCTGATGACCAATAAGGTATGGAAAGTCAAAAGATTGAGTTATTTTTAAAAGCAGCAGATTCTTCTCTTCAGGAGAAATTGACTGACCAACTTGAAGACCCTGACTCTGAGTCGGGATTAAAGACTGCTTGGAGTGATGTCACTGAAGCAATTAATATGATTGCTCGAAGAGAGCGATTGCACCTAAGATGGGGATCAACCCCTGTAATAACTGATTCTATGAAGGAGCCTGTTCCAGCTTCTTGACCTCCTGTCTCTATGGCTGAGCAACCAAGAAATTATGTTGCTCCTTCTCCAAAGAAGGATGTCATGGATGAGTTAATTAAAAGCATGCGGGATCTCCATCTTAATTTAACAGAAATTAATTCTAAAGTAGAAAGGCTTGATGTTAAAGTAGAAGAAAGGGGACGGTCAACTGCCCAAAGACCTGCACGAGAAGGCTTTAAAAGACGCTGCATTTGGTGTAATAACCTTCAGCATGATAAGAGGGAGTGCGGAGCATTCCATGAAGCCGAAGCACAAAAATTAGTTTTTTGGAAGGATGGAAAAATTCATGCAACCGAAACCGGGCTTCCTCTTGAGCCAAACTTCGGTAACGGCGGCATGAAGAAAAGATTGGAGGATTTGGCAATAAGAAGAGTCTATGCAGCTGTTGATGCTGCAACTTATGGGTTGCAAATTGAGCCAATCAATGAAATTGTTAAAGCATGTAAAACTAATGCAAAATCTAAAGTGTGGAAGCAGGCCTTGGAACGCATGGAGCAAGGCAAGGCAATTAAGGATGATTTAACCACTGCCAGCCAATGTATTCGGGGAAGAATCGGATGGTCTGAGCCTATGCATTCATTTTCAGCTTTTGCCCGGCTAGCTAAAATTAATAATCAAGAAGCCATGATAGAAGAAAAGAGAAGAAGATGTTGCCGGTCCTTCTTCTTCAGGACCGACTAAACGCATAACAAGAAGTAAACCAGACCAACAGAAGGCTACTCAAAATTTGCCACCACCAGAATTTGACATGGGAGATGCCCTTCAAGCAAAGAAGATAGAAGAAAAAAGAAAAAGCAAACATCCCAGTTACAAGTTGCAGTTGGACATAGAGACCGCAACGGATCTTAAATGGATCCTAGAAGAAATAATTCTTGGTAGTAGAATTGAATTTACATTAGGTGAAATTCTCGGTATTGCAAAATGAGGATTTCATGATGTAATAATTGATGTAATTAAACAAAAAAGACAATATGTTGGTGAAGAAACTGAAGAATCTGTACATGCTTTTTTGCAAGTACTTCATGTGTATTTGTAGGATGAAGAAAAGCTGAAAACTCAAGGGATTCGATTGGAGGCAATCAAAGAATTGATTGCAGTCCATAGAAGCCAAAGATGAAGATCTTTATGAAGCAGAAGCTGAAGAAGCCATAATGGTGGAAACTTCTCAATCTAAAGTGCATCCCATGCAAAAGAAAGAGACTTTTCTTCACAACATGTAGGAAGAAAGTGAAACTCACTTTATTCCAAGTAGTCACTATTCCCGTACCCATTGGGCAAGGGTGACTACTGAAACTGTTGTTAAAATCGGTGAGAAAGAAACCCCATGCATTGCCCTTATAGACCATGGTTCAGAAATTAATGTTATGTCAAGAAGTCTCTATGAGAATGGTGGATGGCCCATTGACGTGGACCCAGGGTGGCGCATGAAGGCAGCCAATAACTCTTCTGGCGATCTTTATGCAGCATGTCCTTATGTACAAGTTACTATTGGTAATGTAAAAGATGAATTTCATTTCTTTGTTCAAGATTCTTGCAGTTATCCAATTATTCTTGGACAACCATTTATTTTCGAGTCTCGTTTGGAAACAAAGGCTCTTGATGATGGTTCATCATACGCTCGGATAAGAAGCAAGGATAATGATAAGGCTGTTCAATTCCTAACTGTCTGTGTTAATCACCATTGGAATAGGGACCGATTGAGAGATCATCCCGTTCCTCCTAATTCCCGAGAATTTAAGGGTTTTCGGGTAGTGCTGCTATAAGTGGAGGCTATGGCAGTGCATCATGTCATAAAAAATTGCCTCCACATATGAAGGAGGCAAGGTCTAAAACTGATTTGTAGGTTTTTTCAGCCAATGGAGTGGGCTGTTATAAACAATTTTCAGCCATGAACAGGGCTGAAAGAAAGTATTTGAGTCATATGGAGCAAGAACTAAAGCAAATTGATGTTTTACCTAAAGATGAAGAAATTTCAGGTCTATTTTATGGGCTGAATTATAATGATACAATGGCTGAAATTTATACAGCCATTCATGCAGAAAATCAAGTAGAAAATCAATCCATACAGGTATGTACATTGGATATGTATGACATAATTCAAGAATTTGCAGATTATGAAGCCTTTGGACAGCCAAACAAGGATGAAGCAAGAGTAGAAACAAAATATAAAACAGTTGATAAGAAGGTCAAGCCGGTAGCTACTCCTCTACCACCTGAAAGCGAAGGATTGGTAGAAAGGGTATCCAAACAACCAAGCCTTCATGATCCTAAAGATATTGGCCATCAATTTATAGCTGAAAGTCTACAAAATTTGAAAATTGGTGAAAACTCTTTCCTCTTGCCGGCTGAAAAACAAATTTTCATGCAGATGTTAAAGAACCATGGTAAATCCTTTTCATTTCAGCCACATGAAATCGGCTGTGTGGATCCAAGCATTGTGGCTCCAATGGTAATTTTTACGGTCCCACATGTGCCTTGGAATCTTAAACCAATTCCGGTTCCAAGGGCTTATTTGCCTAAGTTATTGGAACTTTTAAATGAAAAGATGAAAATGCGAATATTGGAGCCATCTTCAGCTCCATATTCCAACCGATGGTTTACCGTACCTAAGAAGAATGGATCTTTACGATTCATTCAAGATTTGCAACCCATTAATAAAGTCACCATTAGAAATGTTGGATCAGGACCAATTGTGGATGAGTTCGCTAAAGCTTTTGCAGGAAGGGCAATCTATTCCATGGGAGACTTATATTCAGGCTACGACCAATTTCAGCTTGCTTTGGAAAGCCGTGACATTACTACAATGAAGACGCCTCTTGGCCTAGTCCGCATGTGTAGTCTATCTCAAGGGGCTACGAATTCAGTAGCTCACATGATGAATGCCATGCATAAAGTATTGAGGAATGATATTCCTCAATTGACTCTTCCTTTTCTTGATGATGTTCCAATTAAAAGATGTGAAGTTCATGAGAAAAATGAAGAACTCAATGAACTTGGATGTCGAAAGTTTGTCTTTGATCATATTAATGATTGTGCTCAAATCCTGTCTAAATTAGAAGAAGTCCATCTTACTCTTTCAGGAGCTAAATCTGTTTTTGGAGTTGAAGAAGTTCTTGTGGTCGGACATATGTGTGGTCCATATGGCCGAAAGCCTTCTCCATCTAAAATAAATGCAATTGGCAAAATGCAAGAAGAATATACAAATGTTTTAGAAGTAAGAAGATTTCTTGGTGCATATGTCTTCTACCTTATTTGGATACCACATTTTGCTCATGTTGCTGAAAGTCTTTATCAACTCCTAAGAAAGGGCCAAAGATTTCTATGGACAAAAGAACACACTCAGGCTATTCGAAAACTCAAGAAAATGCTGACTTCAGCTCCCACTTTAAAGAGGGCTGACTACTCTAATGGACAACCCATTATACTCACAGTGGACACAAGTCCTATTGGAATAGGATGGGAAGTTGGTCAAGACGACCTTGAAGGCAACAGATATGTGATCCGCTTTGGAGCAAAGGTTCTTAATGAACGACAAAGAAGGTATGCTCAAATTAAAAGAGAGCTTTGGGGAGTAGTAACTGCATTAAAATGTGATAGGGAGTACTTCATGGGCGCACATGTTATAGTTGAGACAGATTGCCTTCCACTCTTGGGCATGATAGCCAACTGTTCCACTCCTGACATAGCCATGCTAAGATGGATAGCCTATATTCAATCCTTAAATCCTGATTTGAAACATATTGCAGGTAAAGATAATCCAGTTGCTGACATGCTTTCACGTGCCAGATATATGGATGAAGAAGAAATGATGGATGAAGAAGAATCAGAGTTTATAGATGAAGCTGTTAATGCAGGTACAACAAAAATTACAGCAAGAACAATAGGTTCAGCTGATAATACAACTTTTACATCAGCAAGGATGGATGAGTTAACTCAAGAAGGACAATGGACAGCTAGTAAGCAGCATATTCCATGTTTTTTAATGGTTTTCTCACACTTTAAAGAAGAATATTATGCACATGATTGGCTAAAAATTGGCCAATTTTTTAGCACTATGACAAAGAAGGAAGAATGGACTCATGAAGAGTTCAAGAGAATTAAGAGAAAAGCCTATGGTTTTTTTCTTAAAGATGGCTACCTTTGGAGGCATGCAAAGAAGAAAGGAAGAGTGCTTGTTCGTGTCTTAGGTGACAAAAAGACACAAAGACAGGTCATGCAAGAATTCCATGAAAGCCTATTGGCTGGTCATAGAGGCATATGGGGTACTTTTGCCAAAATAAAAGAAAAATTTTGGTGGCAAAACATCTATAAAGACATTGAGCATTTTGTTGAGTCTTGTCATGCTTGTCAAATGTATTCTATGGTAAAGCATAGAGATGGGCTTCAACCTACCTATCCTTTATCTATTCACTATAGATGGGCTATTGATTTAGTAACCATGCCTACAGGAATTTGGAACATGAGATATCTAGTACTTGCTAGAGAAGATCTCACAAATCAAGTGGAAGGAAAGGTCTTGACAACAAAATCCACTCATGCTATTTGTAGATTTTTACTTGAAGAAGTATTTTGCACATATGGATGTGTTGCTAAAGTAAGTGTTGATAGAGGAGAATTGGATGCTGATGAAGCTTGTCATTTCTTTGCTCAATTTGGAATTAAGCTATCTCTTACTTCTGCCTACAATCCTGAAGGCAATGGTAAGAGTGAAAGAGGTCATCAACCAATTCTTAAAGCTTTAGCAAAATCATGCAAAGGAAAGTTGAGGGAATGGCCTAAAATGCTACCATTTGCATTATGGGCTGATAGAACAACCCATAGTGCAGTGACAGGATATATGCCAGCTGAACTCATGTATGGACAGACACCTATTATGCCTATTGAGGAATCCATTGTCACATGGAGTATCTTGCCTTGGGATGAAGGCATGAACAGGGAAGAATTGCTGTTTTTATGCATAAGGCAACTTGAAAGAAGGCCAGAAGATGTCAAAATAGCCATTGAAAGGCTAAAAACAGCAAGATTAAAGAATAAGAAGAGGTTTGATAAGCACCATCGACTCCATCCAAGAGCTATTCAAGAGAATGACTGGGTTCTTGTTTATGATAGTAGCCTGGATAATCAATATAGTGCTCATAGGAAGTTAGCCAAGTGATGGTTTGGACCATATGTTGTAAAAGTAGTACATAATAATGCTACTTACTCTTTGGCTGAAATGGATGGGACCATGATAAAGACTCCAATAGCTGGGAAATGAATCAAACTCTTCAAACGAAGAGAATCTTTGACTTATGAACTTGATGACTTTGATACAAGCCCTTTACTTGAAGACATGCAGGAAGACAAAGACTTAGGGAATGAAGATAATGAAGAAGACCCTCCTTGACCTGTAATCTTATGAAATGGCACATGCCGGAGGATATGGAGGTTAGGAGGGGGTGAATGTCAAAGAGTTTATTGTCCATGATATAAATCATGGGATTCTTATAAACACGGAAGAGTTTCACTGGAAGATTGTATGAGATATTTGCATACAAAATTCAGGCATTATTATCCAATATCTACCGTAGTTATACAAGTTCTTTTGTATTTAGCATATAATTTGCACATATATCATGTACATTTATGAAAAATAAGTCTATGGGAACCTAAAACATAGACATCTGGAAGTAATTGACAGAATATTGGATAAATCACATTAATTCAGGTACAAAAAATATAGACAAAACCCAAAAATGTTACCAAAAAACTGTCAAAAGTCCACTAGGTCCACATGGGACCAAAAGTAACTGACTAAGGTGACCAGCAAGTGACCTAGGCTGGTCAAAAAGTGACCAGGGTTAGAGCAGAGAGCAGCGCACATTTTTCGGTGCAAAATCCGGGCTGCTCTGCCTGAGGGAAACTGGGAGAAAGCTGGAGCTGAGATGCATGGAATGGAGCATGAAAACTGAAGATTAATAGGCCAACAACTGAAGATGTTAACTTGGTGAGAGCTCCACTTCTCTGCCTCTTTGGTCTGACAAAAATGCATGCTGAAACTGTCTATAAAAGAGGGGAAATCTGAGAGAAGAGGATTCAGCCTACTCTTATGCACGACTTCTCTCATCTTCTCTACCTTATTCTTGGTCCAATGAAGCCCCAAGTACTTGAGTGACGTTGGGGCAAGAAAAGGGTGAGGATATTGAAGATTTATGGACTGTTATGGGCTGGAATAACCAGTCATAAATAGGGCAGCCCACTATTTTGATCCATTCTTATGAGCAAACATGGGTTTTTTATGGTTGTAATAGAGGAAAATGACCTCTTTTCTTCAGAACATTGTTCATAGATGATCAAAAGTGCTTCTTCTTGAGTTTATGCACGCATTTTGAATTTATTTATAGGCTGGAATTTTATATTTTAAAACAGGGCTGAAGCTAAAATTATTCTTTTTCAATCCATCTCATGCATCTTTGGCCCAAATCTTGGATGTATTTGATTCTAGCATCAATATACTTGACCCAAAGGATTGAAATCCATCTTTGTACATGAAATAAATGCCATTAGAGCTTGCATTTGACATTCATAAATGAATTGGAAATCTGAAAATATCCTTTATGAAATGAAGTATGTATCCTAAAGCATTTGATGTATTCAAGTTAGTCTTATCCCTTCTGTTCATGTATGCTAAGTACAAAGTGAGAAGGCTTGAATTCCTCTTCCGTACCTAAATTATTTCCAATTCCCGAATCTTATTAAAATTGAATCCATTTTACCTTTCTGAATCTTGAATCCAAAACTCTTCTTCTGCACTAAAAGCCCCGGTGGTAGACCTTCAACCCTTAACGCGACAACATCGGACCAAGAGAGTCTACAAGAGGATGACTCAACTTCTACAAAGCCCCATTCACTCACAACATTAGCACAAGAAGAGCTCTAGGAAGAGGAAGTGCGAAAAAATGATGCAACATATGATGAGACGGAGGATCTTGCCTTGGAGTTGAACTTTGAGCCTCCTCTAGAGCCTCAACCATTGACAAATTTTCTGCCCACTCTCACTCTTGATGTACAAATCATGAACGAGGAGCTTCAAGAGACAATGCAAGACAATGAAGAGATTGACTTGATGATTCATCTCTTTCCCAACCACCCTTGAATCGTAGAAACCAAGGTATTATATTAAGTGTTTTGTCTTAATCATTTCGACCACTTTTTTAATGATTGCAAGAAACTCAAATTGGTATCAATGGACCCTATTGGTAAGACCTAACACATTTTTCCATTGATCATATTCATTCTTTCATTGCTCTCTTTGAATGTTACTAACAATGGGTGGGTTGGGTGGGGAGTCTTGTGGATGATAGCCATCTATGGCTAGAGTTAGGGTTTGATTCCCCACACACTCGATCTTGTTTGTTTGAACAGGTTTGAAGATGCATTAGTACCCCAACACCAAGGCAGGATCTCCCAGCCTCTCTCTCTTGCCCAACATCTTTTCTCATAACGTTTCATTTCATCTCTCTCTCTCTCTCTCTCTCTCTCTCTGTCTCTCTCTCTCTCTCTCTAGTTGGAGGTACTAACCATGCATTGTCTCGTCAATGTCTCATGAATCGAGCCATGTTGCATTGCAATAGCACCCTCTTATGGCTCCATCCGGTACCAAACTCGTGCTCTAGGATACCGAGGACAAACTTTTTTTTGAGCTCTAATTGATCCTTGCATTGCAACAAAAAAGAATTAAACCAACCTCTTGATATTTTAAATCATTAAAGCAAGTCAAAGAGACATACACCCATAAAACATGCATTCTAGGCATGTAGGTCTCTAGCACAATGATCTAATGTGTTGATGGAAACAATATCGATGTTGCAAGTGACCCCTAACTCTCCGGTGCAGGTCCTGAATGGTGGATGATGTGCTGTAGGCTCTCTCGTGGGGTAGCAAACACCTGGGAGCCTGAGTGCTCCCTATTAGAAGCCATCGCTACAGACGTAGATGTGGTGGTAGAGGTCTAACGTCACTATCGTGGAGACTCGCTGCAAGTAAGAAACTAGAGTAAGTTACTCATAAAGATATGTGTGCATCACATGGGTTCAAAATAAGGTATTTTAAAAAGACCATTTTTAACATATAGAAGGGTGTAATATAAAGGGATTATTTATAGATTAAATAGAAAAGGGTTATGTTTTATTCAAGAAAAATTCACAGATAAGGATATTTATAAATAGGCCTTGAAAGCATGTGATGCAGAAGATATACATGTAGTAACTTCCTCGAGGTAAGAAACAACACAAGATAATTAATCATACATTCATAGGACCTCACACTAACTCAAAACAGAGGGGCAAGTTATTTAAGCATGTCTCAATCTCTTGCTGAGTCACAACCCCATCACCTAGTGGTTGGGTAGTGTCTGGAAGGGGAGTCCTAATAGCCTCAACAAGTTAGAATTTGGTCCCTAAACTTATTATATAAAATATAAAACACTTTATTCCCTACATAAGATTGAGGGTGTGGACATGAGACCGAACATGACACACAACCAATTGGGCTAACCACAAGAGAGGCAGTGCATCAGAAGGGCTATACAAGATACCCACTAAGGACGAAAATTTCTACTACAGACAAAATAGAGGGAGAGCCCATGAAAATGCCACTCCCACAAGCGGCAAGCGATGGACAAATATGCAAAGGCTGATTGCAACAAATGGTTTGGATGATATGAAAGCCCTCATAAGAGCTGAGATTGCTGCAATATGTATGCCAATGATTAACAATGTATCAAGTGACATGAATGCAATGCATGAGAAATGAGGAAAGGAATTGAATACTAAAATGGATGCAAACCTGAAAGTGTGCATGAGGGTGTGTGGCAACATGCAACAAAAAGTCATGAATGACATGGAGACTCAGGTAAGTTACTCATGAGTATATGTGTGCATCACGCGAGTTCAAAATAGGGTATTTTTTAAAATACCATTTTTATACATATTTCTAAGGGTGTAATATAAAGGGGTTATTTGTAGATTGAATAGAAAAGGGTTATGTTCTATTTAGGAAAATTTCAGGGATAAGGATATTTATAAATAGGCCTTGAACACACATGATGTAGAGGATATACATATAGTAACTTCCTTAAGCATGGATACAAAGCAAAAAGATATGTATGAAAAATTGTAGGAGACATTCACGAAAGAACTAAGTGCTGCTCTAGAAAAAAATGGGAAATCATGCTCTAATAGTTGGGATGATGCAAAATATAAAGAAATAAAGGCTCACTTACAAATGGATATGATAGATAACTTGAACATGGCAAGGGACACTTGGAAAGAAGGTATGGATGCATTGAAAGCTAATATAAATGCACACATAACAACCAAGGACATGGAAATTGCTGAACTCAAAAGGCAATTAGAGTCATGTAAGAATGAATTACAGACATACAAGTTAATGATGGATGCACGAACAACAATGCTAGACACACTAGAATCAAAGAAAGAGGTGGAAAGTTTAAAAAAAGACATGACATTGTACACATGAGTGAATGTGGTAGAGGGAGCTCAAAAGAAAGTAGAAAATGTTCAGCAAACAGTGAATGAAAATGCACAATGGATTGTTGAGGTAGTCAAAATAAACAAAGGGATGCCTTAGAATAAAGTAGAAATGATGAGTGCAACACTAGAGGAGGAAGTAAAGAGGAAACTCCATGCATTGTGTGTACATGTGGTGGGATGGGATAAAAAAGGAAACCCCCAAGAGGATGCAAAAACACTTTCTGCTAAGATGGGTGCAGATGTGACATGCATTATGAATGCTTGGAGGATAGGTGATCCAAATGACAAAAGAGGTCAGATCCTCATGCTAAAATGTGAGGACATGGATAGCAAAAGGGCCTTATTATCAAAGAGAAAGGCTTTGAAGGGCGAAAAGGTTTATCTCGATGAGGATCTCACACCCGCACAATTGGAGTAGAGGAGGGCTAGCATGCCAAAAGTGTTGGAGGCACATTGAGAGGCATGTAAAGAAGGAAAGTATGATGTGTATAGAGATGGCAGAGTAGTCATAGCAGAACAGAGGTCAAAATGATGGTATGAGGCCTATGAGATGCTAAAGATGTTCCTTTGGAATTGTAATGGTTTAATGAGACTTGATGCAGGTTATTTTGAGGATACTTTTCATGGGATAGACATAGCTATGTATACAGAGACACATCAATGTATAAATTCTATCAAACCCCATAGACCAGGAGGAACCAAGGGGTCAAGTGGGGTGGCTATTCTTTATTGTGAGAGCCTCCAAGCCATGATTCACATGGTGTCATGAGATGTGCATGCTAGATATATGTGGGTAAGGCTGAGGATAGGGAACCCAAGGGATCTATATGTTGCAGTATTACTTCCCACCTGTTTCTTTAACATTTGCTCTTAGGGAGGGATCACCATTTGAAGTACTACATGAGGATATTATGAGATATGCAAGTAGTGAGGACATACTACTAGTGGGAGACTTTAATGCTCAAGGAATAGGAAGTTAGCAGTCTGCCTTCTATGATACTGAGCATGAAATGTTTAAGGAATTTTCATTGGATGAGTCAGGACATCTCAAGATAAGGAGGTGACATCATATGGATCCCATCTACTAGATTTGGGAAGTGCTCACAAATTGGCTATATTCAATGGCCAATTAAGATGGCTGGGGGTGAATGCTTTCACTTGTCGAAACAACAAAAAAGGGGCCAATGTTGTGGACTATGTAATGGGCGTGCCAACGTTAATCCCAAAAGTTAAGCATTTTGAGATATCTAATGAGCTGATTGGTATAGCAACTGACCATGTGATCCTAAAATTTACTCTAACATGTGGTCAGAGACAAGAAACATGCACACAATTACACACATTCCCACATTATGAATTTCTAAAGCAAATGTTGCATATCTATAGTGATGTAGTTCGAGATGGCTTCAACTAGCTAGACAAACATGAACCACTGGAAGATGTCACTAGATCTCTAGCGAAGGTTTTACATGCTGCAGCTTCAGAGGAATTCGCATGTAACATGGGCTATATAGAAATACATAGATGTATTGCCCCTCAAAATTCTTGGTATGATGATGAGTGTAGAGACAGACTAGGATCTATAGAGGGATATTACACTAGAGAAATGCACACACAAATAGGCAATGAATATCTTTCCTCGTCTTGTGTGGAAAAAGAAGAGAGATTATTTAGCCAACTAGAGTCAACAAAGATGTATCAGCTCTTTTTGAGCAAAGAAAATAAGAAGGCATGGATGAAATTTCATGGGAGTCAACCCCCAATTCAGTTGACATCACCTACGGTATGGCATGAACATGCTAGGTCACTATATGATGTTCCATCACAAGAGCAGATACCATGCACATCAAACTCTAGGCCAATACAATGTGGTTTCTTTATAGAGAAGATGGTGAGATATGCCATTTGGAGGTAAGAATGGGAGAGCACACAATCAAGATGCCCTAGTGGCAAAGCATTTTGCACTTGCATGTTATGCACTGGCCCCTATCTTGGCAAATCTCTTCAATAGAACCGTATGTGAGGGGTTTCCAGTAAGTTGGTGTGACCACACAATAGTGCCCAATTTTAAGAGTGGAGATCCAATGGTCGCTTGCAACTACCATACTATTATGGTTGGCCATATGCTAGCAAAGATATGTGCCTCTATTTTGGAACATGAGTTGAGTTGGTAGGCTAAAACAAAGAAAATGCGACCTGCAAGACAAGCTGGCTTCCGCCGCAGATACAACATGCTAGACCATATATTCACGCTAAGGGCCTTGATTGAGGAGGGACGATCATGGAGACAAAAAATCTATTGTTTCATTGTGGATTTTTTCAAGGCTTTTGATACTATACCATGTGCAAGACTCGTGCAAATGTTGTGAGCCATTGGGGTCCAAGAGGATATGCAAGGGTGTATTTATGCATTGTATGAAACTGTAACACAGAGAGTATGAGTGCCTGGAGGTACAACAGATTCAGTGTTTAGCATGGTTGGTGTAAAGCAAGTCTGTTCCCTCTCTCCTCTGCTATTTGGACTATACATTGATGAGATTTCTAATTACATACAAAGATGGTAGGAGCCAGCTTGGATGGGGTACTGATATCAATTTTTTAATATGCAGACGATATGGTGCTCATCTCAAATTTACTCGAGGGACTACAACAACATATAGATGCATTGCATGTGTTCTGTGAAGATAAAAGTCTCAAGATTAATCTTGGAAAGACTAAAATTATGGTCTTTAACACCTTGCTAGCTTGGGTGACACGTTCAGAGGATCACTTTATATATGACGATCAGCCTATGGAAATGGTTAGACAATATGTATACCTTGGGTTCACTTTCAAAGGTCCGTAGTTTTCATGGAAGGAAACTTCAAAGGCTAGGCTTGCATGGGCGTATCCAACTTTGGGTACCCTAGAGCAACATTATGCACACATATAGTTTCAAGAGCCTCGTACCAAATTGTGGCTTTTTGACACTTTAGTTATGCCCACACGACTCTAAGAGGCAGCCATTTGGGGCCCAAGCCTTTATCATACTAGACATATGCCACTTATGGATTGTGATGGGCCAAAAGCATAACATTATGATGGTTGGGAACATATGGAAAGACTATTGGTCATGATGATATCACATATGGGCACTGCACCCATGGTAGTTGATGCATTATTCCAAGCAATTACTTTCCACCAAAGGATATGGCACCTTCCTAAAAATTGATACCCTAGATTAGCCCTGGAATCTTCAAGGTAGCTTGCAGCAGAGGGAGATAGACAATGTTGGTATGCACATATGAGCACATGGCTGAACTTACATGGCACAAGTACATACAAATTGCCACCGTTCAATTGTAGCCTTGATTTCCCTACTTTGAGTCTTAGTCGCACAAAGCTGAATAGTGTGATTAGAGAAAATATCACTAAAGTGGAGACAAGAATGACTTGGTCCAAGCCCCATTTCCCATTAGGCACAAAAAAGGCACAATACCAATGCCACTTCTTGCAACTCTCTCATGATGGTTTCATAGTGAGGCCAAGATACATGGAATCTCAACTCTCCCATGGACTCCGAGTTTCTATTGGCTAGATTCACACCTCATTACATCATTTTTTGATTGAGACATGTTGATGGATCCATATTGTAGCCAATGAGAGGATGTGCTAGCTTTGTGGATTAGAGCCAGAGACCTAGGAGCAGTACATCAGTAGATGTATTGTATACTATGATATCTGAGGCTGCTATCATTGCCTCTTTTAGGAGGGCTTTAAACCACTAATATGGGTGATGGACTATGAGGACCAAAGATGTTTGGGTCTCTTCTTATTGGAGCTCTAGTGGCACAAAGTATTGTTACAGGACAGGAGGCAACCCCAACCTCGTCCACCCCTCTAGAAAGAAGTTACAGACTTTTTCAGTGTAGCTGAACCCCCAACCGCTACCACCCCAAACACTAGATCCCCTACTATTGATAGGTATCATCAAGGGACATCATCAGGCGGCATCATAGTTGACAGAGCTACAACATTACGTAGAGCATGACGCCCTAGAGTACTTACTTGTGGACATAGGCATGCCCATATGAATCACATTTGCATCACGATTGCTCATCACAGATGCAGATTGGCATGTTGATGCAGTTGGAGATAGCTTGGAGAGTCTTGGTGGATTCCATAGACTAAGGAGGAGACACTTTAGACTCTTTTAATTTTTTTAAACCTACTTTTTTCAGCTCTTTTAATTCTCCATACTTCTCATACCTCTCATCCCAATCCACCATGTAGACCTACACATTTATCTCTATCTCTTCTTCTTTGATGAGCGATGATGATACTAGTTGTATTGGTTATGGTCTCATAGGCCATTCTAGCCTTTTAGAGACATTAATAGATCTTATCTTATCTTATCTCTTATCTCTCTCTCAGTTAGTTAGTCAGTCATTCAGTCAGTCAGTCTCTCTCTTGAATTGGTATCAGGTGATGGGTCCTATGGTATTCGACCATAGTATGTTGCAATGTTCTTGTGAGAAGATGCTTACCTAGAATGTATCTTAGGTGCTCGTCGAGTGATTGATGCAATGTATTCAAGGAAATGGACATGCTTACCTAGAATGTCTCTGAGGTGCTCATTGGGCGACTGTGATGCAACATATTCGGGGCAATGCTTGTCAGGACACGGGGTGTGGCTAGAGCAAGATGTCTCTCTCTCTCTCTCTCTCTCTCTCTCTCTCTCTCTCTCTCTCTCTCTCTCTCTCTCTCTCTCTCTCTCTCTCTCTCTCTCTCAATGTGTGTGTGTGGGGGGAGGGGGAGGGGGAGGGGAGAGTACCACACACACACAAAATGTGTATGCGTGTGTGTGTGGGGGGTGGAGGGGGGAGGCAAGGGGAGGAGTGTGTGGGTGGGTATGTGTGTGAGTGTGTGTGTGTGGGATAAGGGGAAGAGGGTAGGGCAAGGGCTCTCTCTCTCTCTCTCTCTCTCTCTCTCTCTCTCTCAATACATGCACACTCTTTGTCTATCTGTTTGTCTGTCTGTCTGTCTGTCTCTGTCTTGTGGGCTAGGAAGCCCGCAAAGAAATTAAAATTTAGAGTCTTAATGCATTGCAATTATGCGTCGCATAAGAAACTTCATTTGCAACGTAAAGTCACGTCTCTTAAGCGACACCTACCAAAAATTAAAATTTAAAAAAATGGGCTTTGCATAAGTGACGCTTTGGCATCTCTCGTCATTTTTTGCTACGTCACTAAACCCCATCCCCCCCCTCCCCGGCCCCCAACCCCCTCCCCTTCCCTTGTAGTGCTTCCACACACTAGGGGTTTTGTAGTGAACCCTTGAATATAGTAGGTGAAGGTTTAGAAGGACAACAGTTTGCATTCCATTGTGCTCATGCTTGCATTAGCATATCAATAAAGGGATCCTTTTGCATTGACTTGTCATTGGATATGTTTGAATCTTTGGAGATTTGTCGTGAGATCTTGGAAGGGCAATTGTAAATTATCTGAGATCTTCTATATTTGAATTGATGATGCAATTGAGGAGTCACATTTGGCATATTTGCATTACATAATCATTTTTTAGCACTAATGGAATGTTGATCAAAGATTATGTATATATTCTATAGTAGTTTTGTCAAGGGAAAGTTTACTAGCATGATCAAAGGGCATCAATATTGCTAGAATATCTTCTTATTTTGTGTCTTCAATGAAATCTAGTGTTACTCATTTAATCATCTATATGAATAGTTTAAAGGAGCATGAAAAATCTCACCACATCAATGCAAAAGACATCATCTACACCAAAAGGATAATAAGTGTGCTTGATTTCTACGGAAGTCATTACCTTGTTATCTTGGTTTGAAGCCTCCATTACTAGCATCTCATCTAAAAAACATGTACATCTTTTGAAAAACTTGCACCCTTGGCTCTTTTCCTCTTTGACAACTTTTCTTGAATGTGATCTTTTGAGCCACTTGCATTCTTAGCTTGTTTCCTCTTTGATAACTTTTCTTGAATGTGTTTGATACTAAAAGCATCCTTTTCCTTTCTCTTCTTAATCGTGAGTGCTTGTATCTCTTGCTATGGAGAGCTTGCTTTGCCACCACCTTCAATTTCACTTGCATGAAGAACTTTAGGCACCTTGATTTCTTCAAATTCCTTCTCACCATACTTTGAAGAGCTTGCACTAGTCGTGATTGCTCTACCTTTCTTCTACATAGCCTTCTTAGCTTGATTCTTTGTGGTTTTCTTATTCGAAAGTGCTTTATTTTGTAAATCCAAGTTCCACTTTGCTTGCCTCACTACTTTCACTAGGTCTTCCAAACTATTGATCCATGAATCTTCTTGATGGGAGAAGTTAATAATTTCCAATCCTAACTTTACTATTGAATTTTCATTCTCTTATTCACTACCACTCATGTCTATTGGACTAAAAGTTTCCAATGATAAGCAAAACTTTTTTGCCTTTATGGGCTCTCCTACTGGTTGTACATTGCATATAAAGCCTGAGATTGTTGTCCCATACATGTTGTCTTTGAAGAAAAAAAACCCCCATATGTCCATATATCATATTAGGTTGAGAAAGGTAGAGATGAAGGTTATCTTTGAAGTTTCCATAAATATCATAGCTATCTACAAACCACTTCACTAGTTTTTCTATAATCAGTTTGTAAGATTTATCCCCCTTTATTCTAGGAGTGGTGCTTTTGATTTGACCATTTCAAGAGCATCCAATATAAAGTCTTCTCCATGTCATTGCAAGGAAACAATTGTCTTGATACTTGAGTCCATTCCCATGAAAGAAAGGAGCATTTCAAGCTTTAAAAACAATATTGGCTATGTTACATATCTAATTAATACAAGAATATTGAAATAGAGAACTTCAATGGATGCTACATCTCGTGAGGATCAAGTTTAAGGTTAGGCATGTTTGGTATTTGGTAGGTTTAGCTAATATTAAGATTGAGCCTCAGTTTCTAGTTTTACCCTTTCAACACAAGCACATAAAGAGAATGCTCTATGGAGGCTTACTTTCTGGCCCTACCCCCTTGACCATGAATGTGAGGCTCAAACTTAAGTTAGAGACTTAGTTGCACTAGCATATGGAGGTAAGGCTTGTCGAGCCTCACTTCATACCTCTATGATAGAACTTAGAGGTGAGGCTCTTCAAGACTCACTTGCTAGCTCTACATAAGAACAAGGAGGTGAGACTCAAACTTAAGCTCAAGCTTGACTTGCTTTCTTTACGCTAGTAGAGAGAGGTGAGGTCCAAACTCCAATTTATGCCTTAGTAGGTAGAGCTACACTAGCACATGAAGGGGCCACTTTGTCGAGGCTCACTTTTTGGCTCTGCCTAACCATGAATATGAAGCTCAAACTTAAGTTCTAGCCTCACTTTGTACTACTATGCTAGCATATGGAGGTAAATCTTGATCTTAATTTTGAGCCTCAGTTGTTAATTCCACACTTGCACATATGAAGTTAATGTTTGATAAGCCTCACTTTGTTGGTTTTACACTAATAATTGAAGGTGAGGCTTTAACTTAAGTGGCTCACTTAAGTTGCTAGGGTTCCACTAGCACATGGAGTGAGGCTCAAACATAAAGTTCGAGCCGAGCTTGCAATTATAAAGTAGTTGGGATTGATAGCTTCAAAGTTAGGTTTTATATTTGGATTAGTTTGATCTCTTAATAGCTAAAATGTGTTATTGAGACTCATATATAGATCCTCATTTGATATTTAGCCTCACTTTCAAGTTAATGTTACCTTAATAGAGGATAACAATTATGAGTTTGAGTTAGTACAGAGAGGCAAAAACTCCCAAGCCTCACTTAAAAGTGTAATAGTGCTAGTTGTGATTGCCTGAAAGCTAGTCATATAATGTGGAAGCTTTACAATATGATCCCAACTCTATGTTATCATAAAGATTGGAGGAGTTGAGGAGATAAAACATTGGAAGTGAGCAATTGACATCAAGCAAAAATGGCACACTTTGTCTAACCAAGTAAGTTATTCTAGGTGGTTGCTTTTGAATAGTTATTTGTTAAGTTACCTAGTTAGTAAAACTCATTTCTATTAATACTATTAAATGAAAAATTAGATTAGAGATTAGTGTTTACTTGTCTTATTGTAGCATGCTAATGAGCAAAAAGAACAAGTTATTATGAACTTGAAAGATAAGGCTAGAGAGCACTAATAGAGATTAGGGAGAGATGAGAGAGAGAGAAAAGTGATTATGAATAATTAATGATAGATTAGTAATAGATTAGTGACACATAAGTGAAACATTATGAATGATTAGTAATAGATTAGCAACAAATTAGAAAGAAGAGAGATGGTCACCACAGAGAGACAAATGGAGAGAGATAGATGTATGTTGGAGGAGAGAGATAGGTAGAGAGAGACATAGAGAGGCAAATGTAGATTGGAGGAACAAGAGCGATGAACACACATATTAAAAAATATGTTGAAGGAGAGAGATAGATTGAGAGAGATGAACATAGGGCAAACAAGGTTGGAGGAGCAAAGCTAGTCATCAATTCGTATTCAAGGAAAAGGGGGGAGAAAGAGATGAGTAGAAGTAGACAAGGTTAGAGGAGGCAAAGGTGATGTCAAACTAGTTCCATTACTACTACCATGCATTGAGAAAAAAGAGGAAAGGAAAATGAAAAAGGGAAAATAAAATGATTTTCAAAACTCATGCATGTATGATAATTGTATTAAAGTTCCTACACGTTGAAAAATTAAAGGGAGAGAAAAGTAGTGGTAGCTAATGCGTCCTTGAAACTATTGGGGGTAAAGGTGCCTCTGCCTAGTCGCCTGTGTATTAATACACTAACAGTACCCGCCACTGCACACTGCAAGTGGCGGGCGCCCATCACCATCACTTTATTATTTATTCTTTTAGTGAGAGTGTGAATAAAGGAAGGCCCGGTCACACATTGTGACTGTTGGAGTTCCCATTTGGTCTCTCTCTCTTTCTTACTCTTGCTCTCCCACCATAGCTCTTCCAAGAAATATTTGATCCTTCTCACCTTTCAACTAGTATTAGAGTATGGTTTCTTGAGCATTTGGTCTCTCTCTCTTTCTTGCTCTTTCTCTCCCACCATAGCTCTTCCAAGAAATATTTGATCCTTCTCACCTTTCAACTAGTATTAGAGTATGGTTTCTTGATCATTCGAGCTTGGTCCATGACTCCTTTAGCATTCATTCGAATACCTACACCATTGGTTTTGATTGTTGGTAGCCATATCTGACTCCTTCGGCTTCTCGAGCACCTACCCGGCCCATTTGGCACCTTGAGGGCATTCCTTCAAAGGTATTTGAGCTCTCTTTTGTTATTTTACTTCAATCCATAGGTTTTGTGAAGTAGGGCAGCCATGTCCTCTTGCTTCTTGTGATGCCTACTCTCTACTGGCGGTGACTTTGCCCTTCAAGAGGGAGCTCCTAGGGTCTTTGACTACTCCCCCATTGACTTTCCCAACCCTTCCACCAGCCCTAGATCAATTTCGGCTAGCTTGAATACTTGCAAAAAAAAAAAAACGTTTTTTACTTCAGCCCTCCCTTGGCACTCATTGGTAGCTTGAAAACACTTCATTTGGCACTTGGGAACACCCCCATGATGCTCGACATTGGTGGTTATCATTGGCATTGATTTGTGGACTAATTTACCTCAATCCAAGACTATTTTCCATAGTCCATAGGAAGCCACAAATAGTGTTACATAAGCACTTCATGTTTATACTTGGTTGGCATTAACATTGGTTGTTTGGTTGCGCCCTGAATGCTAGGTGAATGTATGTCTATGATCTAAGATGATTTTGGGGCTGAATTTGCTAAGGCATTGACTATTTCACATAGTACACAGGCAGCCCAAAACAGGGCAGCCCTATGTCATTACAGTTTATGCTCATGCTACATAGTCATTTGATGCCCGATTATGCCCGGTTGGTGCCTATATATGGGAAAGTACACCTATGGTTTGTCTATGGTTTTGAGCTTGGATTGAGCCACTTCTTGCTCATTTTTGGACATTTATTTGCTACTGGAATATTCAGGGCTGAAGCTCTTTTGTTTATGTTTGGATATGCCTATTGCATTCGAGCTATGTCTTGGATGTATACATTGATATAGTGACTCTCGAGGATTGATATAGAGCTTGGATTTTCTATCAAATCATTAGTTGAGATTGAGATTTCTTTGCATAGAATTTGGATCTTCATCTTTGATGTACTTACGGCATGTTTATGTTTGACCGGTCTTGATATGCTTGGCCTATGCCACTACTACATGCCAATTACATTGTTTGGAGTTAGATGCTACTAAGCCTTGATTTTCTTGACATTTGATTTCATAGAGCTTACTTTGGCTATTTCTCGGCTTTCCAGAGTTACAGTTTGGATGCACTTGATGTCTATGGATGATGTGTACGAATGCTACATGGCCTATATGCTCATGAGGTCTTATTGATGCTTGATCTTGGATCTTCTGGCACTGGTGCTATCATATGCCCTTGTTGAGCTTCTTTGCTTGATATTTATGGCTTTTGTGCCAGTGGGAGCATCTTGATACACTTGACAAACATTGAGCAGGCGGTTTATGCTACTTGAGTATTCAAATACTTGAGACTAGGATCTTCACTTGGATGTTGCATGGTTAATATGTGGTGGGCCTCAGAGATGTACTTAGGCTGAGTTGGGCTTTGCACTCCCTGAGTATACACCTCTTTGTGTCAGGTCTTACCAGTGTTGTGTACACTTTGCCCTATTGCACAGGGGGTGTGCCGACTTATTGATGGATTCATTTCACATGCTTGGGTGTTTTCTCAATATTCGTATGACTGTCACATGCTAATTTATGCCCACTTGATGCTGGTTATGCTTTGACAGTTAGCGGTTGACTTGGTACATTCATTTTGCCTATAGCTTTCTCTCATTATACCTAGCTGTAATTTATTATAACAAGAAGTTATGTATGGATTGACATGGAATTTTAATGTTGAGTCATCCTAATTTTACGTGCTTTTGATGGTACTTGGTGGGAAACATCATTACCTATCAGCTTGTGGTCATTTTGCCTTGGTTTGGTGGTATTCTGGGTATTCACAAAACAGAAAACAACAAGCAGTTTTGAACTATTTGCACCATTTTGGATAGTAGTATGACATCTTCTTCCACTGATAATGCTATCTTCAATATGACTAAGCTTGATGGTACGAATTATGCTGATTTGGAAGAGCTAAGTTTGACAGGTATTGGTGCAGAAATCTTAGATTAAGCCTCTAAGGATGCATGGCAAGCAGCCTGAAACTATGATTGATGATGAATGGGATGAGCTTGATGAGTTATACAAGTCCACCCTCATTTTGTCTCTCACTAAACATGTGCATTACAATGTGGTTGAGGAAGCACAGAGTGCTTGGTAGTGTGGGATAAAATTAAGAATCTCTATGACAAGAAAATTAGTCTAGCAAGTCAGATGTATTGGCTGAAGCAACTTATGGACCTATGCCATGAAGAAGAATATGACAATGTCTGCTCATTTGAGCCAGTTCCATACTATTCTCAAGAACTTGAATTCGCAAGGCATTACCTTTACTGATGAGGTTACTCCATTGTTTTTGCTTGGGACTCTGAGTGAGTCATGGGATATATTCTACACTTTCTTATGTGCTCTTGCTACTATTTTGAACTTGCCTGATGTAGAGAGTGCTCTTTTACAAGAAGAGATCA
This sequence comes from Lygodium microphyllum, assembly GCF_053477565.2. NCBI lineage: Eukaryota > Viridiplantae > Streptophyta > Polypodiopsida > Schizaeales > Lygodiaceae > Lygodium > Lygodium microphyllum. The sequence continues at coordinate 727,308 of NC_141139.1, read as the reverse complement.
ACCGTAAGAACTTGGATTCCTCTCATGTGTTGCATGCTTTGTCTATTAGAGGCAAATATAGTAATAGAAAGAATGATCGTGGGAATGGCCGTGGTAGAGACTCACATAAGTCTAGGTCTAAGTCGTGTGGTAAGTCGCGCAACAAGTCTTGTGGGAGAAATATTAATGTGACATGTGATCATTGAGGCAAGAAGGGTGACATATGCCCACAATGTCATGAGTTGTGTAATGAGAAGTGCAAAGAGAAGGGAAAAGACAAAGTACAATAAAAGTCCTCTGATCATAGAATGGTACTTGCAAAATCTAGTGTGAAAATAGAGGAAATCAATGTCATACAGGCTGATGACTCTAATGGGGAGTACATACTTTCAACTAGTTCTTGTGATGCTATGATGTTGATCAAGGTTCACTCTATGTATGCGAAGTGTTGGATTTTGGATTTTGGTGCTTCATTTCATGTTACACCATGCCATGAGTGGTTACACTCCCACCGCACTATCTCTGGTTCAGTTCGCTTGGGTGATGACAAGTCACTTGCCATTGTTGGCATTGGGGATGTACGGCTGTAGTTCTCTACTGGTAGTTCCTTTTTTGTTACAGGATGTACGTCATGTACGTGCGCTTACACATAGTCTTATGTTTGCAAGGCATCTTGATAATGTTGGATTTCATGTTTCATTTGGAAATTCTGCCTAGAAGATCACCCGTGGCAGACTTTTCTTGCTAGAGGTGCCAAGGCTAGCAGCCTCTATCCTCTTGTAGTTGATGGGTTCTCTGTTGACCATATTTTGTTAGTTAGTTCCATCCCATATGTATCTCTTTGGCATGCCCATTTGGGCGATATGTCCTTGAAGGGAATGAAAATTCTTTATGGTTTGCAGTACTTACCGCCCCTTGACTATGCATATTTTGATTCATGTGAGCATTGTCTTTATGATAGACATACTATGAATACGCATAAGAATTCTGGTCAGACATGCATGGGTGAGGCCTTGGCATTAGTACATTTGGATGTCTATGAGCCCATGCCCTATCAGTCTATGGGTGGTATAAAGTATTTTGTGACATTTATTGATGATTTTTTGTGTAAAGTCTAGGCTTATCCCATTAAGCTTAAGTAAGATGTCTTAGATGTGTTTCAGAGATGGCTTGCATTGGTTGAGAACCAGACTAGGCATAGGTTGAAATGCCTTAGGACTAATAATGGGGGAGAATATGTGTCACGTGCCTTTGCGCAGCTATGTGATGAGAGGGGTATTAAGTGTCAATTGATCGCCCCCTATACCCCACTGGGCAAATGAATAGAACTATCCAGGATCATTACACATTATGCTTAGCCATTCAGTCCTACCATAGAGCTTTTGGGCTATGGCAGTCAGTACAGTTGTGCATATCATAAATAGATTACCTTCCAGTGGTTAGGATTCCCGGTTTGCAAAGAAGATATGGAATGGAAAACCTCCATCTTATATGCATCTCCATGTCTTTAGATGTGAGGCATTCTACCATGTGTCCAAGGACAAGCCTAGTAAGCTAAATCCTAAGAGTATGGAATGCATTTTCCTTGGCTATGGAGATGCAGGTGAAATGGGTTACCGCCTCTAGGATCCGCAGGCATGGGAAGTCATGCGTAGCCATGATGTAGTTTTCCATGAAGACAAGATGCATAGGCACCCTGAGAGAGTGGTAGAGATACACAAGGTTATATTCTAGGAGGAGCCATGTGCTCTTGCATAGCCAGTTGGATAGCTTGCACAGCAGCAGCAGTAGCAACAGTTGGTACACATGGCCAAGGTGTTTTACAAGATGGTAGACATGCAGTAGAGCCTATAGTGAGATGATCTACTAGAGTTAGTCGTCCACCTCATTGATTTAAGCCCTCAATGCATTATGTCTTTCTTATAGATGTAGGAGAGCCTCTCATCTATGATGAGGCTATGCATAGGGGTGACAATCAATCCTGGGAGAGGGCTATGCAGTCTTAGATGGACTCCTTGCATAAGAATATGACTTGGGATTTTGTTGCATTGCCTAATGGCAAGAAGACTTTGCCATGCAAATGGGTGTACAAGCTGAAAAGTACCCTTGGACAACCCAAGCTAGCTTATAAGGCAAGACTTGTTGCTAAGGGTTTTAAACAGGAGCATGGAGTTGACTTTGATGAAGCCTTTTCTCCTATGGTCAAGATGACTACCCTACACTTGATTTTGGCCTTAGTGGCACAACTTGACTTGGACATGTATCAGATGGATGTCAAGACTACAATCTTGCATGGGGATTTGCATGATGAGATTGACATGGAGCAGCCTAAGGGCCTTGTAGAACTTGGCAGGGAGCACTTAGTGTGCAAGTTGAAGAAAAGTACTCGGGATGATATGTTGATAGCAAGGAAAGATCATGATGAGTTGGATGCTCTTAAATCTCAGCTGATGACGAGCTTTGAGATGAAGGATTTGGGATAGGCCTCTCACATGCTTGGTATGCACACTAAGCACGATAGGCATCAGGGACTACTCTACCTCTCATAGAGGGAGTACATTCGTAAATTCCTTGAGCATTTGTGCATGTAGGATGCCAAACTTATTGGCCGTCCATTACCTTCTTATGTGAAGGTTTCACATGCCAATTGTCCATATAGATAGATGAGCAGAGGGAGGAGATGTCCAAGATCCCTTATACATCAGTTGTGGGCAAATTGATGTATGCCATGATAGCCACTTGACTAGATATTGCCTTCGCATTTGGTGTTGTGGCAAACTATATGGCTACACATGGCAAGAAACATTGGGATGTCGTGAAGGGTATCATGAGATACCTAAAAGGCATAGTAGATATGTGCATTTGCTATGGCAACCAGGATACAGGAGTTGTGGGGTACATAGACTCTGATTATGCAGGACATGCAGATAGTAGGAAGTCCGCTTCTAGCTATGTATTCACCTATGCTGGAGGTGCTGTCTCTTGGATGTCTAGGGTTCAAAATTGTATGGCTATCTTTACCACTGAGGCCAAGTATGTTGCAGCCCACTGAGGCTTGCAAGGAGGCCATATGGTTGGGTTGTTTGGTTCATGACCTTTGGATTGATTCTATACCTATGCTGCATTTAGATTCTGTGAGCATTATTCAACTAGCCAACAAACCGGTGATGAGGTATCACTTCATATGTGGGGTCCTTGAAGTCTATTGATCTTGTCCAGATCTCCATTGATGAAAATCATCCCGATCTGCTGATGAAAAGCCTCACTATTAAGCACTTTGCCTTCCTCAGGAGATTGATGGGCATTGGATGAGATGAGGTTTTTCCTCATTCTGTTGTACATGTGTACATTGTACTATCTTTTCTTTTTCTTTTTCACTCCTCACTAGGGCAGATTCACCTGTAAAGTGGGAGGTTGTTGGGGGTAAAGGTGCCTCTATCTTGCCACCCATGTATTACTACACTGACAGTACCTGCCACTGCACACTGTAAGTGGCGGGCGCCCGTCACCATCACTTTATTCTTTATTCTTTTAGTGACAGTTTGAATAAAGAAAGGCTCGGTCACACATTGTGATTGTTGGAGTTTCCATTTGGTCTCTCTCTCTTTCTTGCTCTTGCTCTCTCACCATAGCTCTTCCAAGCAAGCTTCGATCCTTCTCACCTTTCAAAAATGTCCTTAATTCCCATGTGCCTCCATGATCTGACATCATGATCTCATGGGTTCTTGATACATGGTTCATTGCTCCATAATCTAACATCATGATCATCATTTATTTATTTATTAAAAAAGAGATAGCAAATTTTATGCTACCTAGAATACATGTTGGAACACTATCTTTATGCATAATTCAAACTCTTTTATTATCAAAAGTTGGTATCTCATAGCCATATACCACCATACATGTCCAATGTTAGTAGGTCCATTATTGAAAATGGCATGTAAATCTGGCTTAGTATAAAATTTTATCATTTAGATGAGACTTTGAGGCTCAAAATCAAGTTTGATCCATGTGTAATATTTCCACTCAAAAAAAAAAAACTTGACTCCCCGTATGCCGCGTAAAACCTGTGCAAGGTTATCTCTCGCATCGAAATTACCGGTAGCTTAATCCGTACCCCACACGCGCAAAAATGGGGCCTCTGCATTGTGAAATCGAGGCCGGGGATGAAGACCGTAAAATCCCGTGGAGAAACACCCTTTTGGAAGAGGCAAAATGGATAGTGGTTAAAAATTAGGAAAAATGTTTTTATTATTATCCCTTCCCCCAGCCGATACATGGCTGAAGGAGAGGGAGTGTGGGGAGGAATGGGCTAGGTAGAGTGGTGTGGGTTGCATGGGGGGGGGGGGGAGCCATGCATAACCCACGTGGTGGTTTCCCTTTCCCCCCCAAGGCTATAAAAAAACCCCTTAGCGAGGCACAAGGGGGAGGAGAAGCTTGAGATGCTGCCATGCTTCACGATCGTGGAGAGGAAGAAGATATTGTTGTCGCCGCCATGAAGATCGTCGCCCTGCCACGCCCAGTCCGCCGACTGCTACTCGTACTCCCGCCACCAAGTCGCCAGAAAATCCCCCCTTTCATCGTTGACTTCCACAAATTATTGCCCTCCACGTTTCTTTTGGAAGCTCTTTAGAAGCTTCTTGGGAAGCTTCCAAGGGTGGCTTTCCCTAAGCGCCCATTCCCACAAGCCTTCCCATAAGCCCATTCCCACAAGCCTTCCCATAAGCCCATTCCCACAAGCCTTCCCGAATTTCTTGCATACGAGGGAGAAGGCAAAATCTTGAGGCTGTTTGGGGAACGCGTAGAAGTGAGGGTAATTCACGGAGTTCAAGCCATCAACGATGGCTCCCAAGAAGACGCAAGGCGCACCCATGGGAGGTTCCTCCCCGAGCTTACACATGGACATCTCCTCAAGTCCACAAGCCCAGGTTCAACAAATTTATGTCCACGTATAAGAAATGCTTTAAACACGCTTAATTCCATAGGGTGAATGCATTTTACGTTTATCGTTAATTCATGGGTAGTGATAAAAGTACATTTGATAAATTATCTCTTTGAACGATAGATAAGGACTGGTGCATGTCATGCAATTGGATCATTTGCATTTCTAGAGTTGTCCATCTTAGGAGATTAGCTGCATGTTGTTATTTTGGTGCATTTCCAAAGTAATGATTCTAAACGCTTGCTTAGGGCAAAGGGATGAAATTGTCAAGTGCATTTTTTATTGGATATGGAAAGAATAAGCGTATGTCGCATTTTAGGAAATATCTTTCTTGTAATGATTTGCATGAGGAAAAGTTGTTAACACCCGTAGGATGTTATTCGAAAAGGAATTGCAAAGCACGAAAATGAATCTATGGATTTGCATGTGGCATATGTTTGTAAAATGGAATAAGTCAACACTAATCCTACAATATTCACTTTGTATATGTAATATATCAAATATATACCAAATATTTATTTTGATTTTTTCTCCCTCTCACGCGGTGGTGCGTCGTGCTGGTAGGGTGGAAGGGATGGAGGAGCCAGCAAGCTCCTCGCTAGAGCTTGCTCGGCTACACAAGCATGCATAGTGACACACTTGAGAGGCACGATTCCCTCCCCTCCCCTATTTAACCAGAAGGGGGGGGCCTGCTGCTGCTGGGGGTACGAAGGAGAGGAGATAAGACAGAGGACAAAGATTAGTGCTGCTGCCGCTTGACGCCATAACACCCTGCTGAACGCTCGAGGGAGAGAGAGAAGGATAAAGCCAAGCCAAGCCGCCTGTAGACTACCCCCCCCCCTGTCGTGGCCATTTCCTGCCGCCGTCGGATGGTTGGTTACCCCCCCTCCTGCCACATGGGGTATGGAAGCTTCCTTGAAGAAGCTTCCTAGGGAGGGGGCTAATTAAGCCCCCTTTCACCCCCTTATATCCCTTTTACCCTTTCACCCCCTCATATCCCTTTTACCCTTTCACCCCCCCTCATACTCCTTTTTAACATACCCCCCTAAGCCCTTTTTTATTTCCCCCGTGCCCCCATTATTTCTTTCTCCCCCCCCCCCCCCCCCCTCACACCCCGATTTTGAAGCTCTAAAGCTTCTAAGAGGCCCTAAGCCCCCTTTGCCTTGAAACCACACCCACCCCCCTCCCCCCCCCCCCCCGTGTTTTTCTTAACCCTTAACCCTTTCCCGTAGAAGCACTAAACCCCAACCCGTGTTTAAGCCACCATAGCCCCCTCTCCCCTTGGCCTCAAAAATCATTAAGCCCTCCGTGGTTTTAATAAGCCTTCCTCTTGAAGGGCTTCTTCACCTATTTTTCCACCCTCCCCGGGATTTAAAAATCCTCCCCGTGGTCTTTCCCCATGAAATGCCTTAGGGTCCTATAAGCCCTTTCATATTGCAAGCCTCTTAATCCTTCCTTGTGGGCTTCCACAAGCCTTCTCCAAGTGCGTTTATACCCCCACTCGAGATTTAAGCACCCATTCCCTTGCAAGTTCCACGGCCTTTTCTTTTAGGCCTTATAAACCTTTCCCTCTCCGAAGAAGTTAAGACCTTAAAGGTCTTGTTACCCTTTCTCGTGGTTAATCCCATAACGACTCCTTGCTTTGAAAGAAAGAAGAAGAGTATTGAAGCGGCGGTGGAATTCCGAAAAGGAGTGTAAAGCTGCCTTCACGTTCGAAGGATTACAACTGCGATGCCGCCTAAGAAAGTCGAAGGAGTAGCTGCGGGAGGGTCATCTCCCGGTATCCATGTGGATATCTCACCACAAAACCACGTTTTCCCTTCTTGGTTTTATATCGTTTTTTAATTTAATCATGCAAGATGAATTGTTAGAGATAAGATATATTTTGTCCTAGTCATTTACGATGAAGGAATTTAGTTTAGTTGAACATGCAAAATGGATAAAGTACAAACATAGTTTTCCTTCAAATAGCCTTATGCATTGAAACGAAATTATGAGAAAGGTTATTTATCCACTAAAGTAGTATATTTCAGTTAAATCTTGAAGGTATAAAAACTGCATCTTGCACCATTAAACCCTATTCTTTTTACAATGAATCATCATAAAAGGTAAAATTCATGAAAGGTTCTTACGTTGCTTGAACTCTAAGAAGTTATCATTGCTAACTACATATCTTAGCGAGGAAAAGATTGTTATTTGGCATGAGTTTCGTTTGCAAGGAAAAAGGAAGATTAATTGAATTTACCTAACCTCGAAGCAATAAAGTTTAGGACTGAAAAATCAATCGTCATATAGATAACAAATCGTGCCAAGGTGATCTCGATATTACCTTCTAAAAGTTAACCGAATTAATGTAAACTTAGAAATACCTATGCTGTAAAATATGCATTAGGAATGATTTAGAATCCAAAGAAACGTTTATACTTTAAAATACTTGCTCACCTTCCTTGATTGTAGGGTCAATTAATCATAACGTAAAAGAACTAGGGTTTGTCCCTGAGGTTCTTAAAGAAAATAATAAAAGGAGACCCTAGGTCTGACAAACATTAGCTTAAAGAAACTGAAATGGATTGCTTCATCGCATAGTACGATGCAGGACTTACGCGGCAAGTACGAAGTCATATGGTCTTATGATTTATTCACAAGAAGAAAAGTGAAATACCCTCAATAAGAATGGCCGATCCTTACGCAGGTTATCTTGCAAAAGGATGTATTCTTTGATATCCTTCTAAATAAGGAAGGTTAAAAACCGGAAACTAAAGTATCCAATGAACTTTAGGATTGACCAAGTTAGGTTAATAGGGTATGCCCTAACCCAAAATATAAAGGATCTTGCCAAGTTGCAAGGTCCTCCGAATCAAGTGCTGATGCATTCGAAAGGAAAGAATCATTTCTTAGCAGTTTGCCAACAACAAGATCGGTTAATGGAAATGTTTGTGCTTGTTAGAGATTTTAGAGCACTTTTTGATTTATGAATTACAAATTAAATGAATATCTATACTTCAGGTTGAAGGCCTGAAGGGAGAGGCAGCTTCAATTAACCCCGACTGCCTGCCTGACCCTAACCAAGGGGGTTGTTGACCGCGCCGGGAACATGGACGGAACCTGCCGCGAGATGTCTCTCCATTGAGCACTACTTTGAGCAAGAGGACGCTTGGGTACCAGGGGGGGCTCTGGCCGTAAATCCCTCGCCTTCTGGGTCCTGCACAAGAGGCTAACGTGACTCAGGATTGGATCTCGAGACCAGCATACTAGTCTAGGGCGGAAGCTTGGAATAGTGATCCCTGTGGATTACTGGATAGCCTTTGGGCGGATTATGGACAAGCCTACGGGCGGGACTCCTTGTATTTCAAAGATAAATATGATGATATGTTAATAAAGAACTTATTTGATATTGTTTTTTTTCTATGTCATGTGATAAGATTAGGTGAAGGAACCAGTGCTTAACGGCTTAATGGTTTAATTAAAGAAGCTGATTGTTACGTGTCAAATTAATGTGTTAGGTAATTACATAACTAAAACAAACCCAGGAAAGTGCGAAGGATGGGCCATGGGTCTGTCCTACAGTTGGGTGGTCCCGATTGGTCGAGAACTTTTCTTAAATCTCAAAGAACAGTGGGATGATCGTCAAAGGACACGAACAACAAAAGCATTGACCTAGAGTTATGTCTTAACCGATTTACGTTGTTTTAGGGGAACGGAATGAGACTATGCCTTATGGTAGAGAGGTTGAGCTTTGCATCCCTCTCGTTTTCCATTCTTTTTGAACCAAGTGTAGCGTGAATCCGCTTCGGACCTAGCGTTTCTGCGTAAAGTAGTTCGCTTGGGTCTGATGCTAGTTGCTGTTAGGAAATGACCAATCAGGAAAACCCAAATTCCGGTCGATCCTAAGTGGGAACGGCCAGAATACTTATGCTACATGGCAGATGCGGAAAGCCCTAGATCACAAACCCTGTAACATTCCATGGGAGTGCCGGGCGGAGCTTTCTAGACATCCTTTCCGATGGATTGCTAAGACGTGTCCTGGATGTTACTAGTGGACACGTTACAGTTGGTATCAGAGTCGACTAACAACGAAATTGTTTTTATGAGATCTCAATGAAATGAAGTAAAGAAATTGTTCCTGTCCAAACATTTCCTTACCTTCAATGCTGTCTTGCAGAATTACGAAGCGTGGAACAAGTTCTTGGTATTTCGAGTCATGTTTATGACTGCAATGCATTCTCCGCTTTATAGACAAAGAATTGGGATGATGAACATCTTGGAGCAGATTTATAATCAATCACCTTTATACATGGAATGAAGATGGATGGGTGCTTCAGGAATCTACTATATAGCCGCCCACCGGTTTGCTTATCTACAAACCAACCTAAAAAGGATCAAGTGGTTGGAAGACCTGAAAGTCGTGAAGCTGTTCGTTTTTGTGGAAGCTAACGTAAATTCGACTTTACATATTTGAGGTCGAAGGGTTGAGATGAACTCATATATATATGAGGAAGTAACTCGTGTAATCCCCGACGACAAGATTAAAGTGTTGGGCCGCCATGAGAAGTATGGATTCCAATAGAAAGGATATCCTGAACTTCCAATGACTTATCGATTCCTGAAGATCCATGACCCAAAACCCTACTATTACACAGTTCCTGTAGATAAATGCAATACAACGTTGTTCTCCCCAAACTAAATGTAACAATTGGCTTATCATCACATGAAACATTGTATTCGGAAGGGCTATGCCCATGTAAAAACAAATAAAGACTTCTTTTTATCAATGTCTAGCTGTGCATAAGAGTTGATAAAAAGTCAAGTAGCTACATTGTTTACGAGATAGCTGAATTAAAGATATGCTAACGTCGATTATCGTATAATAACGTTAAGAAAACCTTTATTCAGGCACAACCCCAGGTACACGTTCCTAATTCGCCTCCTACATCAAGTACTGCTGTGATCTAGGAGAAGAAGTTCCTTCTCAAGCAGATTAGGTCACCCCAGTTTGACGGGAGAGGCAGATTCGTCCAGGCTGATGTTGAAATTTGGATTGAATCCATGGAGGATTACTTCAAAGTAGTCGGTATTACACCCACCAATCAGGCTATGCTCGCCAAGTTAAAGCTCACTGGCAAAGCTAGACTTTGGTGGAAGCAATGGTGTAGGGATCAAGGGATCACAGAGGGATCCATTACCTGGGAGAAGCTGAAGAAAGCCGTGCAGGGTAGATACTTACCATCTGCATATCGCACGTAGAAAATGAACGAGTTCTACAAGCTAAAACAGCTAGGACTCACTCTTGACGCATACTACTCTAAATTCGTCTCACTTTTAAAGTATGTGCCACAAATGGACATGACACAGCAGGTGTCCAAATTTTATGCGGGTTTAAATCCACCAGTAAATACCTATCTCGAATCTATGCGTCCATCAGATCTTCAGGATGCACTCATTCGAGCGGCACCTATAATTCAGGAGGTACAAGCTAGACCAAGGGGTAACAAAACTTGGTCTTATAATGACCCGAACAGAGGAGCATTCAGACCTCAAATGAAGAGAGTTCAAGGTCATAATCAGGGACAAAGAAAGAAAGCAAGGACGAATAACATCAAAAACTTTGTTCCTACTCAAAGTAATGGCCAAAACCTCCGTTGTTTCCACTGCAACGAACCTGGTCACTTCAAGAGGCAATGTCCCAAGCTTGGTGGAGGACATCGCCAAGCGCCTTTCCAAGGAACAGGCTGTGGTCAAGGAGCCGCTACTCGAGGGAGAGGAAGAACCACCTGCATTGCCAATAGACAAATGTGCGAAGGAGTGGAAGAAGAAGATCCGACCATGGAAGCAGAGTTTGAAAAAGCGACAGTCCACGCCGCTTTACACAAGAAAGGGATGAATTGCCAGTCCTCAGTGATTCAGACACTGTCGGACTATCAAGGTAAAGGTTTCAAAACCTTGATTTATTGTGGCAGTACACATTTCTTTATCTCACCAGCATGTGCAAAAAGATTAGGAATAGCCACAGTAGAAGCACCTACCCTGCTTGTGGAATTGGCAAATGGTCGTGAGGTAACTTGTACCAAGCAAAGCTCTCGGAATGGATTGGCTTAAGCCCAACGATGCCCACATTCACTGTGGAAAGGGTCAAGTTTTCTTTTGAAACTCTGAAAGGGAATTAGTCACAACTCAAGGTGAGGCAGGAATGCCAAGAATCCAATTGGCCGAATTATCTTGGATGATAAAAGGAGTCAGAAAAGGATTACCCATTTACTTGATCAAACTCAACAAGTTAGATCAAAAGCAAGAGTCTCATGAAGGACCTTCTTGGCTAAAGGAATACGCGGACGTATTCCCTGAAGAGTTGACTGAGCTTCCGCCTCAGAGAGAAGTGGATCATGAGATTAGTTTAGTACCTGGAGCTGCACCAATTGCCAAGAGACCTTATAGAATGTCCATACCAGAAGCAATTGAGATAAAGGAACAACTCAAGCAACTGTTAGATCAGGGCTATATCCGGCCTAGCAATTCACCGTGGGGAGCTCCAATACTATTCCAGAAAAAGAAAGATGGGACACTTAGACTATGTATTGATTACCGAGGGTTGAATCAATCAACAGTCAAGAACAAGTATCCTATTCCTAGAATAGATGAGCTTCTTGATCGTCTTCAGGGTGCAAAGATCTTCTCCAAGATTGATCTCAGGTCAGGTTACTATCAGATAAGGATCAAGGAATAAGATATCCCAAAGACGGCCTTCAATACAAGATATGGGCACTTTGAGTTCCTGGTTATGTAATTCGGGCTTACAAATACACCTGCCACCTTTAATAGATTAATGTAGGACATCTTTAGGCCATATCTTGATGATTTCGTGCTTGTCTTCTTTGATGACACTTTAGTCTATTCTAAACAGGAAGAAGATCATGAACCTCAACTTCGGATTGTCTTGAGACAATGAGGTCACATAAGCTATATGCAAAAATGAAGAAGTGTGCATTCTTCAAGCGTCAGATTGAATATTTGGGATTCATAGTATCATCAGAAGGAATATCAATAGACCCAGCCAAGGTCAGAGATGTGCTTGAGTGGCGAGCACCAGTATCCGTCAAAGAAATACGTAGCTTTCTTGGATTGACAGGATGGTATAGGGTCTTCATCAAAAACCATGCTTTGATTGCAGAACCTCTGATGGACTTACTGAAGAAGCAGACTTCCATTACATGATCAACTCCCGAACAAAATAGCTTCGATAGATTGAAGCAAAGTTTGGTATCAGCACCTATCCTAAAACTTCCAGACCTCAATAAGGAGTTCGAGGTAGTAATTGATGCTAGCATTCTTGCCTTGGGGGGTGTACTTATGCAGGAAGGTCATCCAATAGCATACTCTTCAAGAAAACTAAAGAACCATGAAAAGAATTATACTACGCATGATCTGGAATTGCTAGTTGTCATCCATGCTCTAAAGCTTTGGAGACACTACCTCTTGGGTAACAAGTTTACTCTAGTAACCGACCATAAGAGTCTCAAATGGATCTTTACCCAGAATGAGCTCAACATGAGGCAACGTCGATGGATTAAAGTGTTGGAGGAATATGACTTTGAAATCAAGTACCGACCAGGGAAAGAGAATGTAGTTGCCGATGCACTTAGTCCCAAGGCATTCCTAAATTCCCTAATCTTGCAAAATCCATCAACGGCTAGATCTCTAGCTACAAAAATATCTATGCCAAACAACCCTATACTTGAGTTAGCTAGAGAGGAAGCATGCCATGATTTGGCCTACCAAACAATGCTAAAGGAGATCTCTACCCAAGAGCAGAATCAAAATTTGCAAGCTAAGTATCATGAATTTTCTATTGATAATAGACTTGTCTACTACAAAACAAGGTTGTGTATACTAGCAAGCCAGTCACTTAAGCAGAAGATAATGTGGGAAGCTCATGATTCTCCTTTCGCAGGACATCCTAGCTATGCTAAGACTCTTAATGCAGTTAGGAAGAGCTACCATTGGGAGAGGCTCAAAGGTGACGTTCTCAAATATGTCATTGAGTGTTTGTCGTGCCAACGTATCAAAGCCGAACATGTCATGATGCCAGGGAAACTGCAACCGCTTGACATCCCCCAAATGAAATGGGAATTCATCAGTATGGATTTTATTGTAGGCTTATCCCAAGTCCAGGGAGGATACAACTCCATCATGGTTGTGGTTGACATGCTTAGCAAGGTTGCACACTTGATTCCAATAAAGACAAACTATAAAGCCTCCGACATTGCAAGATTGTTTATCAAAGAGATATTCAAACTACAAGGTTTACCCAGAAGAATCATTAGTGATCAAGATTCTCTCTTCACATCACACTTCTGGAGAGCTATCTTTGAAGCTATTGGGACTCAACTCTATTTTAACACCGCCTACCATCCCTAAACGGATGGCTAGACAGAGCAAGTAAATCAAGTTATCGAGGATATGCTTAGGGCATACTACTCTCGAGAACCAAAGAGATGGACTCAATACTTACCTTTGGAAGAATTTGCATACAATGCTTCTTATCAACATAGCATTCAAATGACCCCTTTTCAAGCATTATATGGTCATGATTGCAGAAGTCCCCTAAACTTCTCAGATCCAACCTTAAGGGTTGAAGCTTCAAGACACATGTTGGAAGACATGGATGATCAAATAAAGTCAATAAGACAAGACATACAAGCGGCCAAGGATAGAGAAAATGCATATGCGGATTTGAAGCGTCAAGAAAGAGTCTTCGAAGAAGGAGACATGGTCTTCATTCGCGTACGCCCTAAAAAGAGTTCTCTATCCCTAGGAGATTGCAAGAAGCTAAGTCCAAGGTATTGTGGGCCATAAAAAATCCTCAAATGCCTAGGACCCAATGCTTATAGATTGCAACTCCCTGAGAACCTAAAGGTTCACAATGTATTCCATATCAGCCTATTGAAAAAATATGTACCCAACCCTAACCATGTACTTGATGACCAACAAATTGTAATGCCTAGTCAACGAGTCCTTGAACTAAAGCCGGATAGAATCTTAGATGTTAGGGAGAGACAGTTAAGATCCACAACCTTGAGAGAATGCCTCATCCAATGGAAAGATTATCCTGAAGAGGATGCCACTTGGATAGAAGAAGACACTCTCAACCATCAATATCCCTAGTTTATCTCGAGATGAGGACATCTCGATTCCTCTAAGGGGGAGAGAATGTAATATATCAAATATATACCAAATATTTATTTTGATTTTTTATCCCTCTCACGCGGTGGCGCATTGTGCTGGTAGGGTGGAAGGGGATAAAGGAGCCAGCAAGCTCCTCGCTGGAGCCTGCTCGGCTCCACAAGCATGCATAGTGACACGCTTGAGAGGGAGGATTCCCTCCCCTCCCCTATTTAACCAGAAGGGGGGCCTTGCCGCTGGGGGTATGAAGGAGAGGAGATAAGAATGAGGACGAAGATTAGTGCTGTTGCCGCTTGACGCCATAACACCGTGCTGAACGCCGAGGGAGAGAGAGAAGGATAAAGCCAAGCCGCCGCCGCCTGCAGACTACTCCCCCCCCCTCGTCGCCATTTCGTGCCGCCGTCGGATGGCTGGTTACCCCCCCGCCAGGTGGGGTATGGAAGCTTCCTTGAAGAAGCTTCCTAGGAGGGGGCTAATTAAGCCCCCTTTCACCCCCTTATATCCCTTTTATCCTTTCACTCCCCTCATATCCCTTTTACCCTTTCACCCCCCCTCATACTCCTTTTTAACATACCCCCCTAAGCCCTTTTTTATTTCCCCCGTGCCCCCATTATTTCTTTCTTTCCCCCCTCCCCTCACACCTCGGTTTTGAAGCTCTAAAGCTTCTAAGAGGCCCTAAGCCCCCTTTTCCTTGAAACCACACCCACCCCCCCCCCTCGGGTTTTTCTTAACCCTTAACCCCTTCCCGTAGAGCCACTAAACCCCAACCCGTGTTTAAGCCACCATAGCCCCCTCTCCCCTTGGCCTCAAAAACCATTAAGCCCTCTGTGGTTTTAATAAGCCTTCCTCTTGAAGGGTTTCTTAACCTATTTTTCCACCCTCCCCAAGATTTAAAAATCCTCCCCGTGGTCTTTCCCCATGAAATGCCTTAGGGTCCTATAAGCCCTTTCATATTGCAAGCCTCTTAATCCTTCCTTGTGGGCTTCCACAAGCCTTCTCCAAGTGCATTTATACCCCCACCCGAGATTTAAGCACCCATTCCCTCGCAAGTTCCATGGCCTTTTCTTTTAGGCCTTATAAACCTTTCCCTCTCCGAAGAAGTTAAGACCTTAAAGGTCTTGTTACCCTTTCTCATGGTTAATCCCGTAACGGCTTCTTGCTTCGAAAGAAAGAAGAAGAGTATTGAAGCGGCGGTGGAATTCTGAAAAGGAGTGTAAAGCTGCCTTCACGTTCAAAGGATTACAACTGCGATGCCACCTAAGAAAGTCCAAGGAGTAGCTGTGGGAGGGTCATCTCCAGGTATCCATGTGGATATCTCACCACAAAACTAGGTTTTCCCTTCTTGGTTTTATATCGGTTCTAATTTAAGCATGCAAGTTGAATTGTTAGGGATAAGATATATTTTGTCCTAGTCATTTACGATGAAGGAAGTTAGTCTAGTTGAACATGCAAAATGGATAAAGTAAAAACATAGTTTTCCTTCAAATAGCCTTATGCACTGAAACCAAATTATGAGCAAGCTTATTTATCCACTAAAGTAGTATATTTCAGTTAAATCTTGAAGGTATAAAAGCTGCATCTTGCACCATTAAACCCTATTCTTTTTACAACGAGTCATCATAAAAGGTGAAATTCATGAAAGGTTTCTTACGTTGCTTGAACTCTAGGAAAAGATTAATTGAATTTACCTAACCTCGAAGCAATAAAGTTTAGGACTGAAAAATCAATCGTCATATAGATAACAAATCGTGCTGAGGTGATCTTGATATTACCTTCTAAAAGTTAATCGAATTAATGTAAACTTAGAATTACCTATGCTCCGAAATATGCATTGGGAATGATTTAGAATCCAAAGAAACGTTTATACTTTAAAATACTTGCCCACCTTCCCTGATTGTAAGGTCAATAAATCATAACGTAAAAGAACTAGGGTTTGTCCCTGAGGTTCTTAAAGAAAATAATAAAAGGAGACCCTAGGTCTGACAAACATTAGCTTAAAGAAACTGAAACTGATTGCTTCAAGTACGAAGTCATATGGTCTTGTGATTTATTCACAAGAAGAAAAGTGAAATACCCTCAATAAGAATGGCCGATCCTTACGCAGGTTATCTTGCAAAAGGATGTATTCTTTGATATCCTTCTAAATAAGGAAGGTTAAAAACCGGAAACTAAAGTATCCAATGAACTTTAGGATTGACCAAGTTAGGTTAATAGGGTATGCCCTAACCCAAAATATAAAGGATCTTGCCAAGTTGCAAGGTACTCCGGATCAAGTGCTGATGCATTCGAAAGGAAAGAATCATTTCTTAGCAGTTTGCCAACAACAAGATCGGTTAATGGAAATGTTTGTGCTTGTTAGAGATTTTAGAGCACTTTTTGATTTATGAGTTACAAATTAAATGAATATCTATACTTCAGGTTGAAGGCCTGAAGGGAGAGGCAGCTTCAATTAACCCCGACTGCCTGCCTGACCCTAACCAAGGGGGTTGTTGACCGCGCCGAGAGCATGGACCGAACCTACCGCAAGAGGTCTCTCCGTTGAGCACTACTTTGAGCAAGAGGACGCTTGGGTGCGAGGGGGGGCTCTGGCCGTAAATCCCTCGCCTTCTGGGTCCTGCACAAGAGGCTAATGTGACTCAGGATTGGATCTCGAGGCCCGCATACTAGTCTACGGGTGGAAGCTTGGAATAGTGATCCCTGTGGATTATTGGATAGCCTTCAGGCGGATTATGGACAAGCCTACATGCGGGACTCCTTGTATTTCAAAGTTAAATATGATGATATGTTAATAAAGAACTTGTTTGATATTGTTTTTTTTCTATGTTACGTGATAAGATTACGTGAAGGAACCAGTGCTTAACGGTTTAATTAAAGAAGCTGATTGTTACATGTCAAATTAATGTGTTAGGTAATTACATAACTAAAACAAACCGAGGAAAGTACGGAGGATTGGCCATGGGTCCTTCCTACGGTTGGGTGGTCTCGGTTGGTCGGGAACTTTTCTCAAATATCGAAGAACAGCAGGATGATCGTCAAAGGACACGAACAACAAAAGCGTTGGCCTAGAGTTATGTCTTAACCAATTTACGCTGTTTTAGGGGAACGGAATGGGACTATGCCTTATGGCAGAGAGGTTGAGCTTTGCATCCCTCTCGTTTCCCATTCTCTTTGAACCAAGTGCAGCATGAATCCGCTTCGGACCTGGCATTTCTATGTAAAGTAGTTTGCTTGGGTCTGACGCTAGTTGCTATTAGGAAATGACCAATCAGGAAAACCCAAATTCCGGTTGATCCTAAGTGGGAACGGCCAGAATACTTCTGCTATGTGGCAGATGCAGAAAGCCCTAGATCGCAAATCCCGTAACATTCCATGGGAGTGCCAGGCAGAGCTTTCTAGACATCCTTTCCGATGGACTGCTAAGACGTGTCCTGGATGATACTAGTGGACACGTTACAGTATGAACTTCATTAACTACATTGTAGTTAGGAAAGGGTTGCATGTTGCATATTTGTTGTGCATAAATTTCATTTCATCAAGTTGCATTTAGAAAAGATTGCATGGCTTATCAAAGCATGAAACTCGATTTCCTAGACAAAAGGCTATAGGCATGATTCTTTGATATAAGTCCTAGTAGGTCCTATGAAAGTTATTTTGCAAATTATCATACGCTTTGACTTTAGCAAGAAAAGATAGGGTTATTGCGAACCTTGTGGTGCGTGAAAGTAATGAATCGCATGTTTACATGTATTATGATGTCTTGCAAACTAGCTTAGCATCTCTAGGAAAGAATCATCCTTGTCACAAGACAAGTAGTTCAATTTACCCAAATCACTTGTGATATTATAACTGTTAGGGTTTCGTATAGGCATAACTAGTCGACACAATAAAGACCTCAAGTACTAACTAGGGCTTGGCATGTTGGAAGTGCTGCCTAATATCGCACTTGGAACGCCAAGTCGAAATCCTCAAACCCTAAGGTCCTACCCACATTCACGGAATGTTTGGGTCGATTGGACTCTCACGCAAATAACGATCTAGGGTTTCTACCCTAAGGATCATTCGACCTAATCGTAAAACTCAAATTGAGCTTGGAAACCCTAGGATCGAATGTCATCAGCCTAGTACAATTAGGATTGGGTTGGGTAAGAAGACACCCTAAACCCTGCTTCTTGTCTAAACATAATTCCTTGACCATGAAACGCCATTCAATGGTTGAAATGATCCCATGAGATAGATATGACACTTGTGCAACAAGCTGTAACGTCACATGGTCTTGTGGTTTAATCACAAGATAGATTTGCCATTCCTTGGAACAAGGTTGGCTAGTTCTAGCATAAGTATAACTTACAAGAGGATGAGTAGTCATCCTATTACATCACCTTCTTGGGGTAATTTGCCAAGATAAGGGAAGTTATGTAATTGCTTGGTAACAAGCAAAGGATCAATCAAATTAGAGCGACATGGTCTCTAGGATTTATTGTTAATTTATGAAACCTAAGGTGTTGGTTAAGTTGGGTTAACAGGGTATGGCCCTAACCCAAGGACAAAAGGGTGAACAAACAAACCCTTGGGGATCTTGCCAAGCCGCAACTATTCCCGGATCGAATGCTCGATGCATTCGGAGATAAGGATTCACTCCTTAGTGGTTGGCCAAATAAATGACCCCACTGGATTGATTGTGCTTGTAACAGTTTAGAAGCACTGTTTGCATTGTTTGCTCAAGGAATTAAAAGATAGAAAGTTAATTAATGCTTCAAGTTGAAGGCCTGAAGGGAGAGGCATCATCAATTGCCCCCAACTGCCTGCTTAACCCTAACCAACGGGGTTGTTAGCCGCACCGGGAACGTGGACCGAACCCGCCATGAGAGGTCTCTCCATTGGGCACTACTTGGAGCAGGAGGACGCTTGGGTGCCAGGGGGGCTCTGGCCGTAAATCCCTTGCCTTCCAGGCCCTACACAAGAGGCCAACGTGACTTGGGATTGGAATTCGAGGCCCACATACTAGTCTATAGGCAGAATCTTGGATTAGTAATCCCTGTGGATTTCTAGATAGCCTTCGGGCAGATTATGGATTAGCCTATGGGCTAGATTATATGATGTTTTCCAAAGATAAATGAGATCAACTGTTGAAAAGGAACTCATTTGACATTGTTTTTCTATGTTAAGTGCTAAGATTACGTGAAGGAACTGGTGTCTAACTGGCTAATTAAGGAAGCTACTTGACGCATGTTCAACTAGATGTGGTAGGTAATTAGACAACTAAAGCAACCCTGAGGAAAATGTGGTGGATGTGGCCATGGGTCCGTCCTACGGATGGGTGGTCTCGGTTGGCTAGGAAATTTTCTCAAATGAAATGGACAACAAGGAGCTCTTCTCGAAGGAAAGGAACAGCAAGGGCACTGACCTAGAGTTTAGGTTACTAGAATCCCTATTTATACTGTTTTAGGGGAATGGAATGGGACTATGCCTTATGGGCAGAGGGTTCGAGCCTTGCATCCCTCTCATTTCCCATTCTCCTTGAACCAAGTGCAGCATGAATCCGCTTCGGCCCTGGCGTTCTGCATAATGTAGTTCACCTGGGTTCGATGCTAGCTGTCGTTTTAGGAAATTGACCATTAGGGGAAACCCTGATTCAGGTCGCTCCTAAGTGGGAACGACTGGAATACTTCCACTACGTGGCAGACTCGGGAAGTCCTAGATCGCAAACCCCGTAACATTCCATGGGATTGCTGGGTGGAGCTTTCTAGACTCTCTTCCTGATGGACTACTAAGACCTATCCTGAAAGGGAACAGGTGGACACGTTACAGTTGGTATCAGAGCAAACCAACGAAGGATCTGTCTTTATAAGAAAAATTAATAAGAAGAAGTAAAGCAAATGTTGCTGTTAATAACATTTCCTTACTTATCGATGTTGTCTTGCAGAGTCATGAAGCATGGAGCAGGTTCATGGTGTTCGAGGTCATGTTTATATCCGCAATGCATGCCTCGGATTATCGATGAAGGATTGATATGATGAACATCCTAGACTGCATTTACAATCCATCACCTCTATACGTGGAACGGAGATGGACAGGTGACTCAGGAAACGATTACATAGCTGCCCACCCATTTGCGTACCTTCGAACCAACCTAAAGAGAATCAAATGGTTGGAGGACCTGAAGATCGTAAAGCTGTTCATCTTTGTTGAGGCTCACGTAAACACAACTTTACATGTCAAAGGTCAGAAGGTCGAGTTGAATACATATGTGTACGAGGAAGTGACCCACATAGTCCCTGCCGATAGGATCAAGGTATTGGGACGCTACGAGAAGAATGGGTACCAAAGGAAAGGATACCCTAATCTTCCAATGACTTATCAATTCCTGAAGATCCATGACCCAAATCCATACTATTACCCAGTTCCCGTAGGTAACACAACCTTATTCTCCCCGAATTAATGTATCAGTTTGCTCTACCATCTCAAGAAATATTGTACTCCAAAAGGGCTATGCCCATATGAATGAAATAAGACTTCTTCTTATCAATGATTGTCTTGACTTTGAGTATTGATAAAAAGCTAAGTGATTGGGTCTCTTGGCTGAAAGCTGAGTTGGGTATGAAATGTAATGTAAAGTAACGATTAGCGAGTTGCTAACGTTAAGAATCTATTACTCAGGCACAACCCCAGGTTCAGATTCCTAGTCCAACCCCTACACCAAGTACGACCGTGATTCAGGAGAATAAGTTTCTTCTTAAGTAGATCAAGCCACCAGAATTTTATGGGAAGGGAAGGATTGTCCAAGCTGATGCTGAGATTTGGATTGAGTCTATGGAAGATTACTTTGAAGTGGCTGGTACTGCACCCACCAACCAAGCAATGCTCGCCAACCTAAAGCTCACCGGCGAAGCCCGACTTTGGTGGAAGCAATGGTGCAGAGACCAAGGAATCTCGAAAGGATCTGTTACTTGGGAAAAGCTGAAAAAAGATGTGCAAGGAAGATACTTACCACCTGCATATTGCAGGCAAAAGATGAATGAGTTCTATGAGCTGAAACAACTGGATCTGACTCTTGACGCATACTACTCAAAGTTCGTCTCTCTTTTGAAGTATGCGTCACAAATGGATATGACACAATAGGTGTCGAAGTTTTGTGCCGATTTAAACCCACCTGTAAATATCCGCCTTGAATCAATGCGCCCAATAGACCTTTCAGGACGCACTCATTCGAGTTGCACCCATAATTCAAGAGGTGTAGGCCAGGCCAAGAAATATCAAGAGTTGGTCTTATAATGATCAGAACAAAGGAGTACATAGGTCCCAAGCAAAGAGAGTTTAAGGTCAAAATCGGGGACAAAGAAAGAAAGCGAGAACCAACAATGTCAATAACTTTGTTCCTACCCAAGGTAATGGCCGCAATCTCCGTTGCTTCCATTGCAACGAGCCCGGTCATTTCAAAAGGCAATGTCCCAAACTTGGCGGAGAACAAGCTCAAGGACCATTTCAAGGAACTACCCATGGTAGCCAAGGAGCCACCACCCGAGGCAGAGGAAGAACCGCCTGTGTTGCCAACAGGGAAATGTGCGAAGAAGAAGATCTGACCATGAAAGTAGACTTTGAGAGGGCAACAGTCCATGCCTCCCTTCACAAGAAAGGTCCGAATCACCAGTTTTAAGTCATTCAGATACCATCGGACTATCAAGGTAAAGGCTTCAAAACCTTGATTGATTGTGGCAATACGCATTCCTTTATCTCACCAGCTTAGATTAGGAATGGCTACAATAGAAGCACCTACCTTGCTTGTGGAATTAGCAAATGGTTGTGAGGGTACCAGGAATATTGCTAAGGTGGAATTATTTATGGGAGGAAAGTCGACTTCGGTCAGAATCAGGAGTCTAGTGAAGAAACTTCATGGCTAAAGGAGTACTAGACCTATTTCCTGAAGACCTGACAAAACTTCCGCCTCAAAGGGAAGTTGATCATGAGATTAAGCTAGTGCCGGGAGTTGCGCCAATTGCAAAGAGGCCTTAAAGAATGTCCATTCCGGAAGCAATTGAGCTGAAGGAGCAACTCAAGAAACTGTTAGATCAGGGCTATATCCGTCCCAGCAGTTCACCATGGGGAGCTCTAGTGCTGTTCCAGAAGAAGAAGGATGGAACACTTTGGCTATGTATTGATTACAGAGGGTTGAATCAATCAACCATTAAGAACAAGTACCCCATTCCTAGAATAGATGAGCTTCTTGACCATCTTCAAGGTGCAAAGATCTTCTCCAATATTGATCTCAGGTTTGGATACTATCAGATAAGGATCAAGGAAGAAGATATTCCAAAGACAACATTCAACACAAGATATGGATACTTTGAGTTCCTAGTCATGTCGTTCGGGCTGACAAATGCACCTGTCACCTTCAACAGGTTAATGCACGATATCTTTAGGCCATATCTTGATGATTTGGAATGGTTGTTGGGTTGGCCCAAGCAATAGACTCAATAGAAGGGGAATTGCAAAGATTGCAAGAATCAACACTAATGATTTAGAAACTATGCACTAACCTAGGAGTTGCTTTATATGTGGAATTTCAAAAGAAGGTAAACTAGATGCTTGTAGGTTCAACCTCCTTCTTAGGGAGGATACAGACAAAACCCATGTATTCTTCCTTGAAGGTCCATTCTTGCCTTCCTAGATTAGCATATTCTTTCGGCCTATCCTTGGTAGCTTGGATATCTTGCCTCTCCCTAGGTTTCCATGAACATGTTAAAGGCATTAAATATGTCAAGAAGGTCAATCTAATGACTACAAAACCAACTAGACAAGAGCTCATACATCATAGCAAAAGGAATATGAGGATTGAGAGTTACATATCTTTTGACTTCTACAAGTTGATTCCCCCTCTCTAGAATCTCCTCTTGCCCTAGAGACACACACCCTCATAACATCACCTATGGATCTGCCTAGCCTATAGGATTTTAGATTTGGAGAATCAATGGAGTAGTCAATTGAGAAAACCCCTCAGTAGAAGGAAGTCTATAATGCCCTATATGGGATCACTTGTCATGAGCCGCATAGTGGGGGGACTTGCTTGAGCTACTATACCAAATACACACCATATACATAAGAGGAAGCTCACTCAAGAATGGAAGAAGAGAGATGGAGGACAAAACGCTTTCTTGCTGGCTTCTTTTTCTTCTTCTTTCTCTCACAATATAATATACACAAAGTATAGAGAAGATGCAACATAAATAAAAGTGACCTAGTAAGTCAAACAATGCATAATTGATTATATTAATCAACTGGCACTATAACTATGCTATCTGTAGGTAGGTGTAACACACTAAATATAATAAGTGATAAGTCAATGTGGCTATGTGAGGATCATAATGACCACCAATGTGCTAAGTGTAGACATGCTGACCCATCTAGCTAGGCTGTCTATCATCGATATCCACACATGTTGAGCTTGCCATCTCAACATCACTCATGAAGGTATGTGTGTATCATGTGGGCTCTAAATAAGGGATTTATAGAATATCATTTTTATACATTTTTAATATAAAAAAAGGGTGTCATATAAAGGGGTAATTTATAAATTGAATAAGAAAGGGTTGTGTTTTATTCAAGGAAATTTCACAAATAAGGGTATTTATAAATAGGCCGTGAATGCATGTGATATATAAATATAGTGAACCCCCTAAGAAAATACCATGGTTAAAGAGCTGAAGGCACAACTACATAAGGCAACTTGTTTTCCTCTTCCACTAAAGCTCCTAGTAGAAGAATACCAAGGAAACCCTCAAGAGACAATAAAGAAATTTTAAAAACAAGAAGAATCTAGTAGTGCATTCATAATTGATTTTAAGCTAGATGACCATTAAAATAAGAATTAAAAATCCAGTAAACTGAATGTTTAATCAAAGCATCCTAGTAGAAGGCTTGCACAATCTAAATGTTGTTTTAAAATGAGTTTAAGAAAGCATAAATGGCCTATTTACAAAATTTTAAAAAAAATCTACTAAAAACACATTAACATGAGTATAGAACTTTGAGATCCTTCAACAGTAAATAACAAAGAACAAGAATGTCAAACAAGAAACATATAAGAAAAAGAAATTGATGCAAACCATAGCTTTTTATGACATTGAAAGTGAGTCAAACCTTTGAGATATCAAGAGAAGGGTTCTCTCCACCTGATGAAAGACCCCATGCCTTGGACATAAGCTCGAGCATCTCCTAGCACATCTGCGTATGTGTGTGCATGTGAATGCCTATCTACTTTTTATTTGTCCCAAATTTTCAAGGGTTCTTTGAATACTTAAGTTTAGCACATTTCAAATTTAATGTGCATGTTAAAGTACGTGCTAAATATTGCAAAAAATATCACTTTTACTCGCATTTGCTTAGCGACTATGATAGTGCATTTTTTGTCCATGGCCACACAAGGTTAAATTTGTGATGCACAAGCTTGTTAAGTGCACCCACTTATGGATATCAATCTTTCACATATGCTCGCTTATGCTTCCATTCTTTTATAATTCCTCTCTCCCCACAAACACATGTGCTACTTCCATGAACAACTACTCTCTCTCTCTCTCTCTCTCTATCTATCTATGTCACTCTCCCTACTATACCTTTTTTCCCTAGACAACTCTTAAAAATACGATAGGTTTCAAAGCTACAAACCTTATTATCTAAATATTCAAACTTTCTCTTGACTTTCCATCACATACTTTGAGAACACAACTCAAAACTATGGTTTTGTCTCCTACTTTTAAGACGAGGATCAACAATAATAAATAAGAAACATAGAGAATAATCATGGGGCTAAGGCTTTTTTTTAGTATTCATGAATAACATTTTTGGTAATCAATACAAAATACTTTATCTCAAATTTTTTAGAGTTTTTAAAGGAAAATTATATGTATTTTTCATTTCTATAACTAAAAATTGTCTAAAGTTGAAAATGTTCAACCTTCTATTTTAAATTTTGAAAGTATTTTTTTAAAAAATGAAGCATTAAAATTATGTATTGTAGATAAAAAAGAAAGTATATGTATACTAGGAATAGGGGGGGGAACTCCTTTGGTCACTTTTTACAAAAAGAACTCTGAGACTAAAAGTATGCCACTAGTCCGAGAGTTGTATCAGCTTTGAGGAGGATTGGCAGGGCATCCTCAATCTTTAATATACCCAAGATAGTCACAAAAAAACAAACGAATGCTAAAGCTAGGGTATCCAATTGTAAAGAGAAGATTATCCTCTTAGAGCTAGTTCCTATTCTAGATTTTGACATTCAATTGGTGGAGTTAGCTATAGGACAATCAAGTCCCTCGCCTATCCAAAGTAGCCTATCACACCTGCACTCTCGTCAAAAGGTAAGGTGCATTGGGTATCCCAGATCTTGGGGCATTGGTTGATAGATTATGAAGGAAGTGGGTAGTCATGAGCCTCAAAAATCCAAATGAGAAATGGGCTACTTTGTTTCACAAGAGCCTTAAATCTTTCCAATTTGAAAAACATTCTAGTTTCAATAACTTGCCACACCACACAATCCTACTCACCAACGATAGATTTAAGGCCAAGGGGGCCTCCCCCTTGCTAAAAGGATATGGAACTCCTATTTGAGCTTTAAGGTTCTTCTCACCCTCAAAGACCATTCCAAGGCTCTCTACTAGGTGAGCCATGACTCAATTTGGTCCAGCATCTCCCTTCCCCCTATTTTAAACAATAATATATAGAGAGCTGCTAGGCTGAATTGGAAAGGGACTCTGATCTAGTTATACCTATGGAACTTTAGGGATAGTGATTGGAAATGTGATGTTGAATTGAGGACAATCTTCAGGATCAACAAGGATGACATAACTCTCATCAAGAGAAGCAAGGAGGTTTGGCTAAGTC
Organism: Lygodium microphyllum; assembly: GCF_053477565.2. NCBI lineage: Eukaryota > Viridiplantae > Streptophyta > Polypodiopsida > Schizaeales > Lygodiaceae > Lygodium > Lygodium microphyllum. Next base: position 701,336 of record NC_141139.1, on the reverse strand, counting down.
TTAACCACAAAATGATATAGTGTAGGGTAAAATTCAAATTAGCTAATATAGGTCAGTCTAACAAGAAAAATATCCTTCCTCTCCCCACCCTCCCTTAGAGTTAATGCCAACTTAATTGTAAGACTTAATAAATGATGGGGCATGAATTGGAATGCTAACTGGTGGCAATACTAATTCCAATAAATCTCCAAGGTGCACCTATAAGAAATCATCTTTATAATGTGCATTCAAAGGATATTAAGAAATATTATTTCTTGTAAATAGACGTGAATTTTGTGTCTATATATCCGCGCAGATAGATGCGAATATAGACGCGTTTACAGACACGTAATTATTTAACCACCCGAAATTGGACTTAATATTATTAAAAAACCAGAGTTAATAATTATTTTTGCATTGCTCTCTAATGAATGGCAGTTTGTCCAGTTGATAAGCCTGATATAAGTAATTAGCGGCAAGCGACACAAACCTTATTATACAATTAGTAGCAAGCATTGCATGTATCTCGTAATTTCTCTATTTGAAGATGATAAAAAATACTTCCTTTTTATTATGGAAAATTCAATTTAGCTTTAAACTTGACTATTGATTCTTGAGTATGCACATGTGTGTATGATATTTTCCATAGAATTAAGAATACACATTGAATCATTAAGCGAATTAAGTATGTTACAGTGAATGATCCATCTCATCTTCAATGAGATCAACCCTTGCTAAACTATCTACTTCTAGGTCTATGTTACCAAGAGGTAACGAAACAAATAAGTCTATCCCACTATCAGATGTGTTGCTATATTGCTCAATAACTTCATCATCATCAACCACATTATTGTCCTCTTCTGCATTTCCTTGAACATCCCTGCGAGGTTCATATTGTACTATATCATGCATATCATCCATTATGGTGTCATCATATACATCATCATTAATTGTTGGATTGTCATCTGCTATCTCTATGTCAGTAATATTACCATATATTGGTTTTGAACGATTAGATATAGGGATGACATACCACCATCCGTTATTGTTTACCATTGGATGATACACAACCTGTATTTGAAAAACAAAAGCAAGAAACTTAAATCCTTATTATATTGTGTATATGTATCACATATATACATATAAAAAAATTAGTTGTTACATATATACATGCTCGCATTATTGAGGTAGTACTAATGTGACATTCTTGTTTTGGTGAAATTTTGTAGAGTCAATGATTACAAAACCACTTGAATGACGTCTGATTGTGCAATGCTCACCATTTGTTACCACTTCTTTAAACCACTTCACATCCAGTACATATATAAAGAATCGTCTAAAATGAAGCTTTAGAATATCTTGGATCAAGCCACAATAACCTTCCATGGTACCATTGGCATCCTTGAAGTGAGCAAGGACACCACAATCTTGGGTATTTCTCTTTTCATCTATACATTGAGTTCGAAGATGTTTACCCTCACACCAAATAGCATTGAATAATGTGCACTAGTAGTAAAAGATTAAGATCAAACATGTCAATTTATTATATAAAATATAACTAGAAAAAAATTAATTGATAGTATGTCTCACCTTTGATAAGCAACCTCGTGCGTATTCCCACTCTTCTTGAGATATATTAATTTCCTCCTCTTTTTCCATTCTCTTCATTTTCTCATGTAACCAATCTATATCAATATGACGTGGGAGTGCATTTAGATACTTCTTCTTTTGTTAGCACTTTACTCATTCCTTTTCCTTGAGGTATTATAGAGATCATCCTCAAGTCTTCATCGTCTTTCCATAGTCATGGTTGAGAGGGGTCCACTTCAGCAAGATATTCAGAGATATAAAAAAGGGATGATTGCTCTAACCAACCTTCAGCCATGCTTCTCTCAGGCCTGCTTTTTTCCTCACAAAATCTTTCAAGGTTTTCATGAAGCGCTCAAGAAAAAACATCCACCTTGCATGAGCTGCCCCACAAAGTGTGATCTATCAAATGTATGAGTAAATGTAATTGAGTAGTCAAAATGGAGCGAGGAAAATTTTCCTCCACCAAACAAACCACCTCAACAAATAATACTTGAGCATCTTGCAATGTGTTTGGATCAATTTCCTTCGAGCTCACGTATCTGTCAGGATGTATTTGACAATTGTTTATTTTTGTGTAGAAATTCAAAGAGGTTCACTACATGATGTATACAATATATAATGAAAAAATACAATGTATACACACCTCACAAGCTCTCCCATCTTGTAAATGATATCACATACATCTTTGGATACAAAATGGGATATGCTAGTAGGAAGTACGAACTGAATGTAAATAATATTCATAGATCAAATGATTAGTTGAGGAAAAAGTCATCATACCCCAAAGTTTACACATAGTTACTCCACTAATTACTATATTCATGGTTAGAGATACCCTTACTTGAATCATTTTGTGCCAATCGTGGGACTTCAAACCAGATAGTTGCTCCACACCTCTTTTCTTTTTCTTTATGAAGGCTCCCTTGAGACATCTCATACATCTTGTGGGTGTTTGAAAGCTACATATTTGTTCCTTCACTATTTTTTCCTCGTTCTTTGACAACAACCAACGTGCATGGGGTAGCTCAATCTTTCGGTTAGGTCCAATGTGTAGCCAGGCTCGTCTCATGCGACCAATGTTACGTAAATCCTCCCTTACATTGATTGAATCACAAGCCCCTATCAAGTGATCCCATAATGCAGATACAACATTTTTGAATATGTGCATGGGGTCCAACAGGTGATGATCTTGAGTTCAGTCCAATATGAAAGACAAAAAAACATAGAGAACCTAACAAACAAACAATATATTATGTAAACAATTAATCATGCTAAATACTTTAAAGTCAATTGAGAGAAATATACTACTTACCGACTCATGTCGAGTGGAGGGTGGCTGTCAGCATTAATCTATCTCTCCTTCCAATCTCAAATGGTTAGATATTGTGGAGTCATTTCATTAGTAGGGAGAACATATTTGGGATGGTCAATAGGAAGAAATCGATGATGATTGTCATAGATAACCTTCTTTAAACGTGTTAGCCTCGAGGAAACTAGAGAGGGACCGCAAATAGAACATGCATGATATCCTGATGTGGTTAGACTTGAACAAACAAGTGAATTAATAACATGCAATTGATTCAAGTCTTTAATTTCAAATATAGAGTTATATACATGTACCTGAACACTCTCCATATCTTGGAAAGTCATGCATGGTCCACAAGAATATGGCCTTTAACGTGAAATCTCTAGAGGATGCAAATGTGCTTGTATCTTGCACCTCAATACCTTCCCGTAACATTTCCAACTCTTCAATCAAAGGCTCTAAGTAAATGTCCATGTTTTTTACCTTGTACTTTCCAAGAATCAGAAGGGACAACATTACATGTCCCTTTTTAATTGCCATGGATGGAGGAATGTTATAGTTCACCAATACCACTGGCCATACACTTTATGATGTGCTTTTGATGCCAAATGGATTGATTCCATCCATACCTAAACCAAATCTCAAATTTATTGGCTCTTCTTTGAAAACGGGCCACAAATTGTCTATATGTTGCTATGCCGGTGTGTCTGTAGGGATCCTCCATTTTCCATCACTTGAACGATGACTAGCATGCCATGACATGAGCTTTCCAATAGACTTACACTTGAGCATAAGTTGAATACGTAGAATAATTGAAAAATGTCATAGAACCTTATGAGGCACATCCATTGACTTCTCTCCACTTCGTGTCTTGATTCGCCACAAATAGGACACTCTCATGCGAACTCATGAATCCCACAAAATAAGACACAATCATTGACACATGTATGGATCTTGACATAATCGAGGCCTCCTAGAGATGTCAAGTAATTCTTGCTTGCTTTCTCTTAGTTGGCAATTTGGAAGCATTTGTGATAATAACCTACATATATTTTTAAAAGTGAGTTAAAAAACCACCAACATATATTTGTGTCTAATTTCAAAAAAGAACAATTAATATTATGATTCATAAGCTAAACTTAATTGATACCTACTTCAATAACGCATTCAAACTGACATTACTCCATCCATAAATTATTTGCAAGTTAAGTATCTCGAGGGACGCACGAAGAACGGAGTACGTACAACCTTCATACAAAGGAGTAGATGACAGTACGTATAGTGGGTCATCTAGCTTTGTAGAGTGACCTTCTTCCCAAACCGGTTGCGAAAATAGATTGTGTACCATGTTGTCCAAAATCTCATCCTCTACAACTTGATGGGGCATTTCATGAGGGCTACTATCATGGTCGTCAGTCTCCACTCTTCTTGAAGACTCTGCCTCCTCACGTCGACGTTTTGCAGCCTCTCGATGCCTGGGAGGGAGCATCTGAGGATGTGGCACCGCATCCAGCTCAACCACAAAAGGGAGTTACATGTATGTTGATATATATTGAGTAACATAGACTAGCAATCTTAGTGTTAAAAACAATGAATACCGGTGATTTCTCTTGGTCCCATTCTTCATACATGCTGAGGTGTGACATTGCAACACGACGTGCTCAAAAAATACACCCTCGACAATGATCACACGTGCATTTAATTTTTCGTCGTAGCCATGCATCTTGATTATGAAGACGTAATGTTTCATCCTCACTTGAGGATGTGCTCGTTGACTCATCATCATGCACCGCACTAGGTGATGACGACGACATGATTAAACCTAATTCATGACAACATAAAATTTGTTATTAATATGTTTACATAAAAACTTCAAGGCGTATTAATTATTCTAAGATCTCAATTTTAAATACACAAAACTTATCATAAATACATAAAAACTTATAATAAGAACTTACTATCAAAACTTATTGTAAATACAAAAAATTATGATAAAAACGTAAGCGCACTAAATGCGCGTCTATAACTGCGTCTAACTACGCATCTAAATCTGCATCTATCTGCGCGTCTAAATCCACGTCTATAAGCGCGTTTACGTAAACTTAGATGCGCATATACATGCAAAAATAGACGCAAAAGTCAAAATTCAAAAGATACTTGAATCATTTCTTTTCAAACTGTGCCTTTCCTGCATTTTTTGCGTGTTCTGAAGCTCGAGTTCAGCCGACATGCAGTCTACCTCCACTAGTCTCTTCATGACTCACCTTTTCTTTCACTTCAAAGAGACAAGAGGGGAAATAAGAAAGCCAAGGGGAGGAAGAAAGAGAGAACAAAAGAGAGGAGAACAAGAAAAACAAGAGGCAAAGAGAGGAGACAACAAGCAGCAAGCATCAAGGGAGAACAACTCACCAAGGAGAGGAAGAAGGGGAAGGAAGCAGCACCACCACCCATCCACACCAAAGACCCAAGGTGAGTCCTCTCTCTCTCTCTCTCTCTCTCTCTCTCTCTCTCTCTCTCTCTCTCTTTATATATTAGGATCTATGATTGAAGTTCTTATATCACAAATAAATCATGGATAGCGGTTGTCGGATTGAGAGCAGTCGACTTACCGTGTTTGACAGTGCGTGTAGATTCCAGTGCAGACGCAAACATAGACACACAGCTATGTTTGTTGTCACCATGTCTGCGGTCACGTCTCCAAGCGCATGTATTCTGCATCTCAGACGTGAGAATGCACGCACTCTGCCCAGAAGCTTTGTCTTCAGAGACGCGTCTGAGAGTGTGTCTATTTTACATCTCAGACGTGAATATACACGCGCTCACCCAGAAGCTTTGTCTTCAGGGAAGCATCTGAGAGCGCGTCTATTCTACATCTCAGACGCAATTATACATATACCAGCTCTAATAAAAAATAATTTTTTATTTCTAAAATTATACGAATATGTTACACAATAGTGTAGTTTACACAATATTGCAGTTTAGCAAATTTATCTTATTCATGTGTTTTGTTTGCAGATGTCGCATCCTGGTTCATCTAGCAATGACTCGGATTTGGACCGCATGAATGATACATTGGGCTTTTTCAGCAAAGGGGTCAATGGTTTTTTTGGAGGTTTTCCTAGTAAGGAAGACTTCATGGGAGAGATGACTAGACATCTTGGCCGCCCTCCCACAGCAGACGAGGTATTCGGCGTTACGTCTGGAACGCCTCTGACGTCTTTGCCTGGCATTGCTTCCTAAACACCAAATGTCCAAAATCCAATTGTAGGTACTTCACGTACAGTGCATGTACATGCATCGATTGAATCACAAGCGTCAGTTGACGCACGAGCATTTATGGAAGCACGTGCATCCAACGAGGCAGAGGATAGTCGACAGAGAGGGAGGAGGGAGAGTCGAGGGGGAGGACGAGGCTTGTGTGGGGGTTGCCTAGGAGGTGGCGAGCAATCACCCTCACCAGAAGATCACGTAGAGGAGCTTGTACGCCAGTACTATAGAGTTACAGATACTGGTGGCATCTTCCATGATGATGAAGGAAGGGATGTAATGGCATATATAAGAAGTGTCATGCATGCAACGTATAAAGATTGTTTCGTTTACTTCAAGAATCAGAAAAGCGGCATGTGGCAGGAGGTGTTGAGGGCAGTCCATAGGAAGTACCCATATCCTAAGGGTCAGCGATTCTCGGATGATTGGGGACGCACAAAAGTGAGGGATTTGCTTTACAACAAAAGATCCCACCTCATGACACGCGCTAGGGAGTCACTAGGAGATAGGAGGAGGGGCATGGAGCCTATAGCCAACCACCTATGTGCCACCGCATAGAGTGGAAGAAAGCCAAGAAGAAAGCAGCAGAGAAAGTAAAGAGTCGCCAGTACGCAAAGGCATGACGCATCCAAATGGAAACCATGGGATCGTCGCATTATGGATCGGGTGACAGAGAGTCGTGGGAGACAGAGTTTGTAAGTATATTTTGATTTCTAGTTTTTTTTAATTTATATTTTTTTCAATTCTTTATATAATTTGTTCTAATACATTATGTCTCATAATTGTTTGTATATATCATAATTGTTTTGCAGACTACTATCGTTGGTAGGATACCTACTCCTAGAGAGGTAGGTTACCATCAACGAGGCCATAACTACGCAGCCATATGGCTTCACTTCTATGAGGAGGGTCTCATCAGTGAGGAGCAATACAACCGGGCTATGAGGATTCGACAGCCAGAGAAGGTATGTTTTTCTTACTTTTTTATTAAAAGTATAGCTAATTATAACTTTTTCTTTGCAATTGTGTGTAAGCAACCTTGATCTTTTGTGTGTGTAGGCGAACCTCGATGTGGAGCATAGCGAGGAGGGGGATAGCGATGTTAGTAGCGATGGTGGTGCTAGCAAAGATGTTTCCTCTTCAGATTTGTAGAGGAGCACCATACCTCCTTTATGGCCTTGTTTCCTTGTATATCTATTATCCATCTTTGAGCCTACTCCTTGCGGCCACACTTTAGGTCGCAAGCACTTAAACTCCCCATATAAATGCGTTTTATATATAATGAATACATGGATTTTTGTTTTCAATTCTCATGCCTTCAAATCCATTGTGTTTTTCCCAAATGCACAATTTGATGTATGGGAGGGGGAAAAAAAACCAGAGAGCATGTGGTTGCTTGCTCTCTGGTTTTTTTTCCAATTCTGTGCTTCGCGTCTATTTGCGTGTCTAAATTGTAAAAAACACGTGTCTATATTCGCATCTAAAATTCAAAATACACGCACCCATACACGCGCTATATAATTCAAATAAATAAAAAGAAATTAAATATCTTTTTTTAAATGATATTTTTTATTTTGCGTTCGCATCTAGTGGCGCATGTAAAAACGCGTCTATGCACGTGTCTGCGTGCCCGTCTTATTTTCCATGTAGACACGCTTGTAGATGCACCAAAGAAATTAAATAAATAACAATTTTGGTTTTCGTATGTGCGTTTATTGATGCATGTATATGCGCGTCTATTGGTGTGTGTGGATTTCCTCATACATGCGACTATAGACGTGAAATGGTAGATGCACAAATAGACGGGCTTATAGATGCGCCCGTAAGATTTTCTCTCAATTCAAAAATCGTGTCTAAAAGTGCATTTAAGAGGCCTTTTTGTTGTAGTGGCATCTTCCATCTTATCATTGCCACTCCCATCAATGAGCTTTGTTTAGCTATCTCAGTAGTATTTCCATGAATATTACATCGGAATCCTTGAGTATCTACTCCATTTCAACCAGCTCCCAGAATGGCATCTTGATCTTTGCTCTTATCGTGGGCGTAACTGAGGCTAGTACCATTGCTATCTTATTGATGCGCTCAGGATTGCGCATTTGTCGTCCTCGTTCTATCCTCATGAAGTCTTGCAAGAAGTTGGAGAAGGAGAGGAAACTTGACTGTGGTGATGGTGACAATGAGGAGGAGAAGGGCAATATTTTTAACACTACTTCGACTTAGTGGTAATATTTATTGCAGTGTTTAAACACAACTAAATGTCACTTTCGAGCAGTGATCGAACTGATTAAGAAGAAAAGCAAGAAGAAGAAGAGAGTCTCATTTGCCCCCGACGTGGTAGATTCTCACGGCGACAGTTGTGAGTGCAGGCGAAGAATGAAGAAGCTTCTTTGGGACAAGGCCCTCAGAGCATAATAGCATCTAAAAGTATTTATTCTTCCTTCCAAACTATATCGATGTAACATGTCCGCTAGTATCATCCAGGACACGTCTTAGCAGTCCATCGGAAAGGATGTCTAGCAAACTCTGCTCAGCACTCCCATGGAATGTTACGGGTTTCGCGATCTAGGTCTCCCCGCATCTGCCACATAGCGGAAGTATCCTGGCCGTTCCCACTTAGGATCGACCGAAATTAGGGTTTTCCTGATTGGTCATTAGCTAACAGCAACTAGTGCCAGACGTGAGCGAACTACTTTACGTAGAAATGCCAGGTCCGAAGCGGATTCACGCTGCACTTGGTTCAAGGAGAATGGGAAACGAGGGGGATGCAAAGCTCAACCTCTCTGCCATAAGGCATAGTCCCATTCCATTCCCCTAAAACAACGTAAATCGGTTAAGGCATAACTCTAGGTCATTGCTTTCGTTATTCGTTTTGATGATGATGATCATCTTGCTGTTCTTCGAGATTTTTGAGAAAAGTTCCCGACTAACCGGGACCACCCAACCGTAGGACGGACCCATGGTCCATCCTCCGCACTTTCCTCGGTTTGTTTTAGTTATGTAATTATCTAACACATTAATTTGACATATAACAATCAGCTTCTTTAATTAATCATGTTAAGCACTAGTTCCTTCACGTAATCTTATCACGTGACACAGAAAAACAGTATCAAACAAATTCTTTATTATCATTTCATCATTTTATCTTTGAAATACAAGGGGTTCCGCCCGTAGGCTTGTCCATAATCCGCCCGAAGGCTATCCAGTGATCCTCAAGGATCACTGTTCCAAGCTTCCGTCCGTAAACTAGTATGCGGGCCTCGAGATCCAATCCTGAGTCACGTTAGCCTCTTGTGCAGGACCCGGAAGGCGAGGGATTTACGGCCAGAGCCCCCCTGGCACCCAAGCGTCCTCCTGCTCCAAGTAAAACTCAACGGAGAGACCTCTCGCGGCGAGTTCGGTCCACGTTCCCGGCACGGTCAACAACCCCCTTGGTTAGGGTCAGGCAGGCAGTCGGGGGTAACTGAAGCTGCCTCTCCCTTCAGGCCTTCAACCTGAAGCATTAGATATCTTTTCATCCTTTAGTTCCTTGAGCAAACAATGCAAACAGTGCTTTCTAAACTGTTACAAGCACAATCAATTCCAGTGGTCATTTATTTGGCCAATTTCTAAGGAATGAATCTTTCTCTCCAAATGCATCCAGCACTCGATCCAGGATCAATTGCGACTTGGCAAGATCCCCAAGGGTTTGTTTGTTAACCCTATATCCTTGGGTTAGGGCCGTACCCTACTAACCCAACTTAACCAATATCTTAAGTTCTATTAGCAGTAAATCTGTTATTCCAATTTACTAATTGGTCTTTTGCTTCCAAACAAACATCTAATCCTCGTATCTTGGTTACTTTACCCAAGAAAGGTACTATATCACGACGATTATTTCTCCTCTTGCAAGATAAACTTGCATAAGAATCTGCTAATCTTATTCCGAGGAATTTGGCTGTTCCCTTGTGATCAAACCACAAGATCATGCGACTCTACAACTTGTTGCACAAGTGTCGCATCTAATCCATGGGACTATTTTACCCATCGAACGGTGTCTTCATATTCAATCCGTTCTTGATTGCACTATGCCGACATTGTCGGTCCTAGGGTTCCAAATCCAAATCGGGTTTCATTCTTTTAGCGAGCGATCCTTAGGGTAAAATCCCTAGATCGTTTCTCTCAAGTGTGTCCTATTTTCGCTACATTTCGTGAATGTGGGCAGGTCTTTAGGATATGAGAGTTTCAACTTGGCAATAAGAACAACTAGGTTACGTCCTCAACGTTCTAAATCCTAGTTAGCACTTTGCTTAGATTTAACCATTTCTAAGCGTGTCCCTCGCGGTTTAGGTGTTTAGAGTAATACCAATTTACTTGTCTACTCTTGAGGATATTTACGATACCATTCTCATAGTCACATGATTCATTGTCTACATATGAGTATATTTACAAATCCTACTTTTCTGGTTTAAAACCAAAGCATATGCCAAGTTACGACATAACTTCTATTGATGCATTTAAGATTCATGCTACTAAGCGATAGGGTTTTATATGAACCATGCAACCTTTTTCTAACTTCTTTTCTAAATGAGATTTTCGTATGCTGAATAAGCATTGTACAACCATTTGTAACTATTTACGTAGTCGATTGAGATTTAAGCCAATTGACTAGATATTAATTTACTTTACGCAGTTTTAAGAACCATTTCCATGTCTTGCAAATTCCTACAGATTATTAGCAACCTTCTTTTAATGAATCATTTCGAAGGAAAGATGCCTAATAATGTGACATGCGATGTTTTCTTTCCATGCATAATCAAAGTGTACAATAATAATTTCGACTTTGTAGTGATAGTCATTAGTTGTTCTAGACTCGTCACTTTGCAATGCACAAAGGCAGCTTGCTAAAAATGCATAGACACCTCATGTTCTTTTTCGTTCATTCCCTTGAAAGTACAAATGACCAACTTCGTATCGTGAGTTACTTCAAGTAAATTTCAAATAGCCAATTTATTTATATCGCATTTAGCTAGGTGGATTTGACAAGCGTAAGTGCATCCTAGTTCCATGAAATAACCATGCATAATTGCAATACTTCTACGTAAATCAAAAATGGGAAGAAAACCTAGACTTGTGGGCTCGGTGAGATATCCATACGCGGAGATCCCCTTGGAAGTACGGATCCTTGACAGAAGTACCGCCTTGCAAAATTTGGATTGTGGAAGGCCTTAGGGTTTTAGGCTTGGGCCTTCTTTATTTCGAAAAACAGGGGTTTCGAAAAAGGGTTCTTGTGAACGGGCCTTGTGGAAATGGAGGCTTGAGAGTTCTTCTTCTCCTTCCCTAAAATCCTAGGGCCGGTCTTGTGGGTGATTGGTGGGAAGGGGCTTATAGGCTTCCCCTTCTTCTCTTCAAAGCCCGGGCTAGTTGGAAAAACATATTTACTGCTAATAGAACTTAAGATATTGGTTAAGTTGGGTTAGTAGGGTACGGCCCTAACCCAAGGATATAGGATTAACAAACAAACCCTTGGGGATCTTGCCAAATGCATTCAGAGAGAAAGATTCACTCCTTAGAAATTGGCCAAATAAATGACCACTAGAATTGATTGTGCTTGTAATAGTTTAGAAAGCACTGTTTGCATTATTTGCTCAAGGAACTAAAGGATGAAAAGATATCTAATGCTTCAGGTTGAAGGCCTGAAGGGAGAGGCAGCTTCAATTACCCCCGACTGCTTGCCTGACCCTAACCAAGGGGGTTGTTGACCGCGCCGAGAACGTGGACCGAACCCGCTGCGAGAGGTCTCTCCGTTGAGTTTACTTGGAGCAGGAGGACGCTTGGGTGTCAGGGGGGGCTCTGGCCGTAAATCCCTCGCCTTCCGGGTCCTACACAAGAGGCTAACGTGACTCAAGATTGGATCTCGAGGCCCGCATACTAGTTTACGGGCAAAAGCTTGGAACAGTGATCCTTGAGGATCACTGGATAGCCTTCGGGCGGATTATGGACAAGCCTACGGGCGAAACTCCTTGTATTTCAAAGATAAAATGATGAAATGATAATAAAGAATTTGTTTGATACTGTTTTTCTATGTCACGTGATAAGATTACGTGAAGGAACCAGTGCTTAACAGGATTAATTAAAGAAGCTGATTGTTATATGTCAAATTAATGTGTTAGATAATTACATAACTAAAACAAACTGAGGAAAGTGCGGAAGATGGACCATGGGTCCATCCTACGGTTGGGTGGTCCCGGTTAGCCGGGAACTTTTCTCAAAAATCTCGAAGAACAGCAAGATGATCATCATCATCAAAACGAAAGCAATGACCTAGAGTTATGTCTTAACCGATTTAAGCTGTTTTAGGGGAACGGGATGGGACTATGCCTTATGGCAGAGAGGTTGAGCTTTGCATCCCCCTCGTTTCCCATTCTCCTTGAACCAAGTGCAGCGTGAATCCGCTTCGGACCTGGCGTTTCTGCGTAAAGTAGTTCACTCGCATCTGGCGCTAGTTGCTGTTAGCTAATGACCAATCAGGAAAACCCTAATTTCGATCGATCCTAAGTGGGAACGGCCAGGATACTTCCACTATGTGGCAGACGCGGGAAGACCTAGATCGCGAAACCCGTAACATTCCATGGGAGTGCCGGGCGGAGTTTTCTAGACATCCTTTCCGATGGACTGCTAATACGTGTCCTGGATGATATTAGCGGACACGTTACAGTTGGTATCAAAGCCGACCAACAACGGAATTGTTTTTATGAGATCTCAATAAAATGAAGTAAAGAAATTGTTAGTGTCCCAAACATTTCCTTACTTTCAATGCTGTCTTGTAGAATTATGAAGCATGGAACAGGTTCTTAGTATTCGGAGTCATGTTTATGACCGCGATGCATTCCACGGATTATCGACAAAGGGTTGAGATGATGAACATCCTAGACCACATTTACAATCCATCGCCTGTGTACGTGGAACGGAGATGGATGGGTGTTTCAGGGATCTATTACATAGCTGCCCATCGACCTGCGTACCTTCAAATTAACTTGAAGAGAATCAAGTGGATGGAGGATTTGAAGATCGTGAAGCTGTTCGTCTTTGTTGAGGCTCACGCAAACGCGACCCTATAGGTTGGGGGTCGAAGGGTTAACCAAAATAAGTATGTGTACGGGAAAGTGATTCAAAGAATCCCGGCCGACCGAATCAAGGTTTTGGGGACGTCATGAGAAGAATGGATATCAAAGGAAAAGATACCCTAATCTTCCAATGAACTATCGATTCCTGAAAATCGATGATCCCAATCTGTACTACTACTCAGTTCCTGTAACTGAATGCAACAACATCTTATTCTCCTCGAATTAATGTATCAACTTGTTCCATCGCCCCAAGAAATAATTGTACCTCGAAAGGGCTATGCTGATATGAATGGAATAAAACTTTTTTTGAAATCAACAATTGACTTGACTGTGAATATTGATAAAGAAGTAAAGTGATTTGGTCACTTGGCTAAAGGAATACGCAGATGTAGTTCCTAAAGAGTTAACAAAACTCTCGCTTCAAAGAGAAGTAGATCATGAGATCAAGCTAGTAATAGGAGCTGCGCCAATTGCAAAGAGACCCTATAGAATGTCTATACCGGAAGCAATTGAGCTGAAGGAACAAATCAAGCAACTGCTAGATCTGGGCTACATCCGTCCTAGCAGTTCACCATGGGAAGCACCAGTACTGTTCCAGAAAAAGAAAGATGGAACACTTCGACTATGTATTGATTACAGAGGGTTGAATCAATCAACAGTCAAGAACAAATATCATATTCCTAGAATAGATGAGCTTCTTGATCATCTTCAGGGTGCCAAGATTTTCTCCAAGATTATCTTAGGTCTGGTTACTATCAGATAAGAATCAAGGAAGAAGATATCCCAAAGACGACCTTCAACACTAGATATGGACACTTTGAGTTCTAGTTATGTCATTAGGGCTTAGGAATGTGCATGCCACCTTCAATAGGTTAATGCAGGATATCTTTAGACCATATCTTGATAACTTCGTGCTCATCTTCTTTGATGACACTCTAGTCTATTCCAAACAGGAAGGAGATCATGAACCCCAACTTTGGATTTTCCTTGAGACAAGGAGGTCACACAAGCTGTATGCTAAGATGACGAAATGTGCATCATATCATATCAGCAGAAGGAGTCTCAGTGGAGCCGGCCTAAGTCAGAAATGTTCTAGGACGGCCAAATACCAACAAGTGTCAAAGAAATACGCAGCTTTCTTGGATTGACAAAATGGTATAGGGTCTTCATCAAAAACTATGCTTTGATTGCAGTACCTTTGACAGACTTACTGAACAAGCAAACGTCCATTGCATGGTCAATTGCCGAACAAACTAGCTTTGATAGGTTGAAGCAAAGTTTGGTATCAACACCGATCCAAAAAACTTCTAGACCACAGTAAGGAATTGAGGTAGTAACTGATACTAGCATGCTTGCCTTAGGATGTGTGCTCATGTAGGAAAGTCATCCTATAGCATAATCTTCAAGAAACTGAAGAGCCATGAGAAGAATTATGCTACCCATGATCTTGAACTTTTAGTTGTCAAGCTTGGAGACACTACCTGCTAGGTAACAAGTTTACACTAGTGACTGACCATAAGAGTCTCAAATGGATTTTTTACCCAGAACGAGCTCAACTTGAGGCAAACGTCGGTGGATTGAAGTATTGGAGGAATATGATTTTGAAATCAAGTACCGACCAGGGAAGGAGAATGTAGTTGCCGATGCACTCAGTCGCAAGGCATTCCTTAATTCTCTAATCTTGCAAAATCCATCAATAGCTAGATCTCTAGCTACAAAGGTGTCCATGCCAAACAACCCAATACTTGAGCTAGCTAGAGAAGAAGCATGCCATGATCCAGCCTATCAAAAGATGCTAAGGGAAATCTCTATCAAGGACCATGAATAAAAGCTACAGGCTGAGTATCATGAATTCTCTGTCAATAGTGGACTTGTCTACTATAGAATGAGAGCATGTATACCGGCAAGCCAGTCACTTAAGCAGAAGATATTGTACGACACTCATGATTGCCCTTTCTCAGGACATCCTGGCTATGCCAAGACTCTCAATGCAGTTAGGAAGAGCTACTATTGGGAGAGTCTGAAAGGTGGCATTTTCAAATATGTCACTGAGTGTTTGTCTTGTCAGCGTATTAAAATCAAACATGTCAAGATACCAAGGAAGTTGCAACCACTCGACATTCCCCAAATGAAATGGAAATTCATCAGTATAGACTTTGTTGTTGGCCTACCCCAAGTTCAGGGAGGATACCACTCCATCATGGTTGTGGTTGACATGCTGACTAAGGTTGCATACCTTATTTTGGTAAAGACAAACTATAAAGCCTCAGACATTGCAAGGTTGTTTATCAAGGAGATATTCAAGCTACATGGGCTACCCAGAAGAATCATTAGTGGTCGTGACTCTCTCTTCACATCACACTTGTGGAGAGCTATCTTCGAAGCCATTGGGACTCAACTCAGTTTTAGCACAGTTTACTATCCCCAAACTAATGGCCAAACAGAGCAAGTCAATCAAGTCATTGAAGACATGCTAAGGGCACATTGCTGTCGTGAGCCAAAAAGGTGGATTCAGTACTTGCCTTTAGTGAACAAAGCATTCAAATGACCCCTTTTCAAGCATTGTATGGTCATGACTGTTGAAGTCCCCTAAACTTCTCAGATCCAACCTGGAGGGTTTAAGCTTCAAGGCAGATGTTGGAAGAGATGGATGACCAAGTAAAGTCAATAAGACAGGACATTCAAGCCACCAAGGATAGACAAAAGGCATACGTAGATTTAAAGCTTCAATATAGAATCTTTGAGAAAGGAGACATGGTCTTCATTCGCGTACGCCCAAAGAAGAGTTCCCTATCCTTAGAAGATTGCAAGAAGCTAAGTCCAAGGTATTGTGGACCATACAAGATCCTCAAGTGCCTAGGACCTAATACTTATAGATTGCAACTCCTTGAGAACCTAAAGGTTCATAATGTATTCCATATCAGCCTATTGAAGAAGTATGCACCTAATCCTAACCATGTACTTGATGACCAACAAATTGTAATGCCTAGCCAAGGAGTCCTTGAGCTACCACCTGACAGGATCTTAGATGTTAGGGAGAGGCAACTGAGATCCAGAACCTTGAGAGAATGCCTCGTCCAGTGGAAAGATTATCCCGAAGAGGATGCTACTTGGATAGATGAAAGCACTCTCAACCATCAATATCCCCAGTTTATCTTGAGATGAGGACATCTCGATTCCTCCAAGGGGGAGAGAATGTAATATCCCGAAGGCACGCGTGAACTGCCTCAATAGAGGATAATGGTACTGGATAAATTCTTTAGATATAAGCAAATTTTTTAAATTATTTCCCCTCTCCTCCAGCCGACTGTCAAGCTGGAGGAAGAGGGGAATACATGGCTCATGCACCTCGCCACATAGGGGGGAGGTCCTCACTCCCCCCAGACTATATAAATCCCTTTTGGGTAAGGGGGGAAAGGGAGGCATGAGAGAAGAAGGCTACAGCAGGCCGTGGAGTGAGTGGAGGGAAGATGATTGAGGCATCGAGTGCCTGTTGCACCGCGTGGAGGAAGAAAGAGAGAAGCCTCGCTGCGCCAGCTGCTGCTATACTGGGAGAGCCACAATGCTCCCGTGGAGGAGGGCCCTGCCATGGAGTAGGGCCAGAACGCCGCCAGGCCGAGAGAAGGAGAGGGGGGAGCTGAGATCGGCATGCTACCGGCTGGAGAACTGTAGCCGTGAAGGAGGGGGTGGTCGTGTGAAGGAGTAAGGAGCCGTGACGCTACAGTCGCCAGGTCGGAGGGTAACGCGGACTGAGAAGAAGAGAGGGAGGGGAAATTGATGCTGTGAGAGGGAGAGGATCCTGAGAAGAAGGGGGCCATAAGCTGGTGGCCGTGACAAGTGAGAGTGAGGGAAGTCTGCGCCTTGAAAACTGCCGCCTGGGATCCCAAGTTGCTGCCATCAACATCTCATTTCCTCCCACGTGGTGAATTCACCCTCCAAAAGCTTTGGAAGCTTCTTGGGAAGCTTCCAAAGCCCTTAGGAAGCTTCTTGGGAAGCTTCCAAAGCCCTTAGGAAGCCCCCTTTCTTGTGGGCTTCCTTAAAGCCTTCCAAAGTGAGTTTAATAACAGCCCCCCTCACCCCCCCCCCCGGGATCCAAATCCTCCACTTCCCATAGCTTTATTAGGCCTTCCTCTTGAAGTTCTTCATAACCTCTTTCCCACTCCCCGGGACTTAAAACCTTTCCGATTGTACACCCACAAGCCCCCTAGCCCGGGCTTTGAAGAGAAGAAGGGAAAGCCTATAAGCCCCTTCCCACCAATCACCCACAAGGCCGGCCCTAGGATTTTAGGGAAGGAGAAGAAGAACTCTCAAGTCTCCATTTCCGCAAGGCCCGTTCACAAGAACCCTTTTCCGAACCCCCTCTTTTTCTCTTCAAATCCCGGGCTAGGGGGCTTGTGGGTGTACAATCGGAAAGGTTTTAAATCCCGGGGAGTGGGAAAGAGGTTATGAAGAACTTCAAGAGGAAGGCCTAATAAAGCTATGGGAAGTGGAGGATTTGGATCCCGGGGCGGGGGGGGGGGGGGGGGGGGGGTTATTAAACTCACTTTGGAAGGCTTTAAGGAAGCCCACAAGAAAGGGGGCTTCCTAAGGGCTTTGAAAGCTTCCGAAGAAGCTTCCAAAGCTTTTGGAGGGTGAATTCACCACGTGGGAGGAAAGGAGATGTTGATGGCAGCAACTTGAGATCCCAGGCGGTAGTTTTCGAGGCGCAGACTTCCCTCACTCTCACTTGTCACGGCCAGCGGCTTATGGCCCCCTTTTTCTCAGGATCCTCTCCCTCTCACAGCATCAATTTCCCCTCCCTCTCTTCTTCTCAGTCCGCGTTACCCTCCGACCTGGCGACTATAGCATCACGGCTCCTTACTCCTTCACACGACCACCCCCTCCTTCACGGCTACAGTTCTCCAGCCGGTAGCATGCCGATCTCAACTCCCCCCTCTCCTTCTCTCGGCCTGGCGGCATTCTGGCCCTACTCCACGGTA
This sequence comes from Lygodium microphyllum, assembly GCF_053477565.2. Classification (NCBI taxonomy): domain Eukaryota; kingdom Viridiplantae; phylum Streptophyta; class Polypodiopsida; order Schizaeales; family Lygodiaceae; genus Lygodium; species Lygodium microphyllum. Next base: position 683,112 of record NC_141139.1, on the reverse strand, counting down.
GGGCCCTCCTGCACGGGAGCATTGTGGCTCTCCCAGTATAGCGACAGCTGGCGCAGCGAGGCTTCTCTCTTTCTTCCTCCACGTGGTGCAACAGGCACTCGATGCCTCAATCATCTTCCCTCCACTCACTCCACGGCCTGCCGTAGCCTTCTTCTCTCATGCCTCCCTTTCCCCCCTTACCCAAAAGGGGTTTATATAGTCTGGGGGGAGTGAGGACCTCCCCCCACGTGGTGAGGTGCATGAGCCATAGCTTAGGCAAGCTCCAGCAAGGAGCTTGCCTACCATACTATTCCCCTCTTCCTCCAGCTCGACAGTCGGCTGGAGGAGAGGGGAAATAATTTAAAAATTTTGCTTATATCTAAAGAATTTATCCAATACCATTATCCTCTATTGAGGCAGTTCACGCGTGCCTTTGGGATATTACAATCGACACATACATCCCCCCGCAGCCTAGCATATATAATAGAGCATGTAATCACATTACAGCATATCAAGAAAATTTAGACTTGAAAATACCAACGTGCTGAATATACTTTTCTTTTTTTATCATTTTTGCAGTTTTGTGAAGGATGAACATTGCATAGTGAGTTTCTATAACAAACGTTGCTATCACTTTGTTCTGGACATTATCCTTTATTAGGAGTGCTCATAAGGGCGGATGTTTTAGGCACATTTAAAGCATCATCAACATCATTTCTCAAATAAGTCAATCAAGCTAAGTGCTTAATAGCACGCGTTTAAATCAAGCTTAAAAACAATACATGCTCAAAAAAGACAAACAAACAAAAACCAATTGTACACACACACACACAGTGCAATCTCAAAGTCCTAGTTAAGAGCAAGAGCTCCTTTGACACTTGCATTAAATGAATGTATTCTAACTACATTGATTTAGTACAACTAAGTGTGGTGAGGTCTAGATCCTTGTAAATGTTAGGGTGAAGATTGTGAGATTAAAACCCTAGGCAGTTGAATGCATGCTAAGATGGATCACTTACTAAGTTATTTAGTCAAGCCACTATAAAGAGTTGGACAAACAATAATTTTTCTAAATGTGGTTGTTTATTTGTAATACCATGTTCTTCATCTTATTGTTTTGCATAGCAATCATCTGTAGTGTGACCATTTTTATTACAATAAGCACAATGTCTGTTAGGAAACTTGAGACAAGAGAAGTTACCACCACAATGACGCGTACATGTATAATGTGGAAAGGGGCGCCTTTGACCAAGTAAAGCTTGATCAATTTGTTATGACTATAATCTAGAAGAGCAATGGTCCTTGGCAACATATAATAGCCAAGGCATGGAAAAATCAAAGTATCAAGCATGTACATCATTCTTTTGCAACCTAAGATAATATGGTAAAGGAATTACAAAAAGCAAAGCTCTTGTGGAGTTATTAAATTGATTTTTTAGAAGAAACCTTCAAATATTTAATAAACACTATGCGAATGGTAGTATTAAAAAGATATTGTATTTATAACATAATGCTATACCTAGTCTAGATAGGATGAGCTATATATAGCTCCAACATCTCCCCTCAAACAAAGGTCTCTAGCTACATACGAAAAAACCCTTGGGGAGCACTAAGGGAAAACCCGAGCTCCTATATACAAATGTATAAACATGATCAAGAAGGATTATTATGTGCGTGTAAAGTGAATCCGTACATGTGAAGTGAAACTAAATGTGTATGTACAAATATTATTAAGAGGTCTCAAGTGTATGTGCATATATGTAATGTGAGTGTAATGTATGGTACCTAGACTCCCAAAGATTGAGGTTGAGACAACTCCAAGTTCCGAGCATAGCAGAGTGAAGTGTGCTTCATTGAGTCCTTTGGTGAGTATATATGCAATCACTTGATCACTTGGACAATGTTAAATCATGATCATGTTACGAACCCAATTTACCTGATTGAGATAGAGAAGAATCTTTCTTTACTTCATATCAAACATAATGATAATGCACTGCAATATGTTTAGACTTGTCATGTTCAACACAATCTTTAGCAAGACTAATAGCACTTTAGTTATCATATTGAAGTGGTGTGTTGGAGAGAGCAGGATGACCACCAATATCTGATAGAGCTTGTCAAAGCCATACTAACTCTTGAGCTACTAAAGATGCAACTATATATTCAGCCTCTGTAGTACAGTGTTGTTTCTTGCTAGTCCAAGAAACAGGATGACCATTGATAAAGAAACAATTTCCACTTGTAGAACGATAGATAAGCGAGAGCGTATAACCCAAAAGTTAAAGTCAATCTAGAGCATCAGAGTTTTGTTGGCATTGATAGATCAACCTAAAATCTTTAATGCCTTTCAAAAACTTCAAAACTCGTTTAGTTGTAGTCTGATGTTTAAGGCATGGAGAATCAAGACCTTTTCCAAGAAAATTTGCAGCAAAAAGAATGTTAGGTTGAGGATTCAAGCCAAAAAATTCAAGATATCCAACTAGATTAGCATAAGGTTAATGTAGTGGTAATCGTCCATCATTCTGTAGAAAGTGAGAGATTTTGGTAGAGCTCACAAGACAAAGAGTACTAGCAAGATGTCTAGAACCCAAACCAAACTTCTGAATAATATCTTCAATGAACTTTTTTTGACGTAGTAATAAAACACCCTTTTCTCGATAATGTTGAATCTGAATACCAAGACGTGAGTACATGTCTCCAAGATGGACCATGTCAAGTGTAAAAGATAAAACCTTCTTTACTTTTTGAAGGAAGTTGAGATTGTTAGAAACAAGTTCTATCAAAAACTTTGCCAAAAACTCTCACTTTCTACAGGGCTTGTTGACATATAAGTTAGGATATGAAGAATAAGAGATAAAACCTTATTTTGTAAAGAAGAGATTAATCTTTTGATACCAAGATCGTGAAGATTATTTGAGACCATAGAGTCCTCGATGAAGTCTATAAGTAATATTTTCCTTATGTTTGACTAAAAATCCCTATGGTTATTCCATGTATATCTCTTCTTTTAAATCGTCATTAATAGAAGTAGTTTCCACATCCATTTGGTGATCCTCCAAATCAAACTTAATAGCAAAAACTAACAAGACCTGAATACTAGTAATACGAACAATAGGTGAGAAAGTTTCTTGATAATCAACTCCGGAAATTTGTGACAAACCTCTAGGAACTAGCCTTACTTTGAATTTTTCAAATGTTCCATATGATTTTCTTTTAGTCTTATAAACCCACTTGCAATTTAATAACAGTACATCAAGGTGGTAACTCAGTTAAAACCCATGTACCTTTATAGAGAATAGATTCATACTCAGCATCCATGGCCTCTTGCCATTGTTCCTTTTGTGGGGATGACATGGCATCACTATAAGAGAAAGGACCTTCACAAATATTGAGAGCATTCTCAATAATATTAGCATCATAAACATGAGAATTACCATGCTCATTATCAATTGAAAGATCATAAAGATCAATGCCAAGGTCATCATTACCAATAATAGGTGCAGGTTGTGAATCTTGATTTGAAGAGTCAACATTATCTCATGAAGGATATTCATTATCATATAGAAAAGGAAAAGACGTGACTAATAACTTTGTATCATCAACGTCCTCTAGTAACTAGGCCCGCCTAGCATCCTCTTGAGACCATGTGTTGCCCATAAGTTGCTCATTAAAAATAGTATCATAACTTATGATTACCTTCTTGGAAGATGGATTATAAAACTTATATCCCTTAGAAAAATTTGAATATCTAATGAAAATAGGATCAAGTTTTCTATGGGTCTCTTTGGGTACATGAATATAAGTAATATATTCAAATGTTCAAAAATATGAAAGAGAAGGAGTTTCAACTGTCCAAGTATAGTAATCAGTATTTTACCAGAAGGAGAAGTTGAAGGAAGCTGATTTTGCAAAAATATTGTTATTAAGAATACTTTAGCCCAGAAACATCAAGATAAGTTAGAATGAAGGAGCATATATTGCATGGCATTGAAAATAGGTTTGTTTTTACATTCAATAATACCATTTTGTTGATGAAAGTGGGGAACCGTATATTCATGATGAATACCATGATTATTACAATAATCATCAAAATCATTTGAAATATATTCTCCACCAATATCACTACAAAGTTTCTTGATGCGACAACCAATATGAAGTTTTGTAACTTTTTATATTGCTTAAAAGATAATAAAGCTTTTGATTTGTGTTGCAAGTCAGAAAAAATGGTGTATCTTAAGAAGTCATCAATAAAAGTTATAAAATATCAATAGTATTGAGATTTTGATGAAGGAAAAGGTCCACAAATATCACTGTGAATAAGATCAAGAAAATCTCTAGAATGAGTTGTGGTGGAAATGAAAAAGGGTTTGTGAAAATGCTTTTCAAGTGCACAATATTCACAAATATCCATATGAGGACGAGCTTTGAATTTCATACCTTGAACAAGGTCACACTAATAAAGATCGACAAGCTCAACAAAATTAGAGTGAACAAAGTGATGCTGCAATATTTTTCCATTAAGATCGCCAAGAGCTATTGTAACATGCCTATCCAGGAGCGTTTTTAGCGGTCCATCAAGAAACTAATCTAAGCATCACTGCCCAATACTCCCATGGAATGTTCCGTAGTTTGTCACCTAGGGTTTCTCGAGTTTGCCTCGCAATGGAAGGTTCGCGCGAATTCACTAGTATCGACTTGAAATATGGGTTCTTATTTGCCAGGGTCTCTTAACAGCATTCTAGCATCGGATCTCGGACATCTTACTTTACGCAGAGATACCCAAGGCGAAGAAGACCCATGCTATACTTGGTTCAAAGAGAATGAAGAACAAGAGGTATGCACCCCTCAACCTCTCTGCCCGTGGGGCATAGTCCCATTCCGGTCCCCTGAAATGGCATGAAATTGGATTCTAACCCAATATTATCTAAAGTTTGTGCGATTGTAGAATCTTGTGAGAAGCCTCCCAGTTCTCTAGGACCACCCTTTCGTAAGATAGACCCATTGAGGTTTTGCCTGTGAGAAATGCGGGATCTAGAGCATGGCAAAACCAAAAGCTATGGAGGATGGAAAAAGAAGTGTAGACTCATGATGGAAAGGACACTGTTTGTTACACAAGTGAATTAGGTTCCAAGATTGAGACTTGGACTCATAAACACAATCTTGTGTATGTGGACAATGACATTGACACTTTACTGAACTGAAAAGAGTACTATCATTGCATTAAGAAAGGAAGTAAGTACAATGCTTTATAGGAAAGTAGGAAACTGCAGTAGGCACCATTGTGCATATGGGATAAGTTAGCCTGCATATCCTTGACCCTGAGACTCCATACAAAGAGGCTGTTTGAGTGTCATTGCTGATTCTCAACACCCCTCCTCAATCACAACTAGAAAAGGCACAAAGTGTGTAGAGGCTGTAATGAGAACCACCTGCAAAGTGTGGGCATACCACAGACATGGCAAAACACTAGAGGCTGTCACAAAAAAGGCTAAGTGTGGGTACCATAAACATGGTGGACATCCAGAGGCTGTAACAGGGGCCTCACAAAGTGTACAGGGACTGTAATGCCAAGTTACATAAGGAGTTTACAAGGCTTATGGCAGGAAGCATTAGGGCAAGGAAGTACAAGGCTTTTAAAACAGTCTATCAGAATTATGAGAGTACAAGGACAGAAGTCACAGAAGACCTGATCCTTCTTGCCTTTGTACCTGTTGCCAACATATAATGCATGCTCATCTCTAGAGATACTTGGTTCTTCTTTAGTTTTTAGCTTCTTTTCTTCTTCTAACAGTGATGCCTGGATATCAACAAGTTCAGGATTTGGCATGCTGATTAAAGTTGTTGATACATTATTATATTCAGGAGGCAAGCTCTTAAGTAGAACACCGATGCAAACATCTTCATCCATTTTAATGTTGATTCCTGCAAGTTGGGTTAGGAGTCCTTCCATGTAATTGAGATGTGTGGCAAGTGATGTGCTGGACTTCATTTCAAGCCTGAAGAACTCAATTAGGAGACCATACTTTGATGATTTAGATTGTGCACCGAACAGGGTGTCAAGTCTTTTCCATGTATCCTGTGAGGTCTCACAGTTATCCACATGATGGATATAACTGTCATCTAGCTCCAGTTTGATAATGGCCTATGCTCTGTCATCATTCTTTTGCCAAGTAGTTGCAAGGTCCGTGTCCCGAGGTTTCTTCTCCTTTCCGTTTGTGATGGCCCAGAGACCCTTCTTCATCAGGATGAGCTTGATGCGAGTTTGCCAAGTGTGAAACCCGACTCCTTTGAATCGAGCATTTGGAGAGTCTTTGCCCATGTTAGACTTACGGGAAGAGTAGCAAATCAACTTCAGACTTATTAGATTTGAGCAATAGAAGAATTGGTTGAGAGACACAAGTGCTAAAAAACACTAACTGAGTGTCAATGAATACCAAATCTGCAAAAGTCTTTTACTCTTTTAAAATCCAAGTGATCTTCCCCTTCTTGATTTGATGCTGATACCTTCAGATCTGAGTGACAGTACTTTAATGAACTTCAGAGAGTATTGCTCAGTGATTAAAATCACTATTGATAACTTCAGTGAGAGAAACAGTGAAAAATGTCAGAATTTTGAAGCTTTGGCTATGGTGGAATTAGGGTTTCTGAGACAGGGGCCTGGTTTTTCTCAGATTGCAGGAGCTACACTTGATCATTTTCAAAAATTTTTAGATGCCTAGGAAGCTGACTTCATGGGCTACCAAAGCCCTATCATAATCGTCAAGATTGTGGCATGTATGAAGCACGCAGACACGTCAAACAGAAGCATGCGCAGTTCTGACAGGATTCCGCGATTTTCGCAATGTTGGAGCCAGGGCGCAGTAATGCAGTCAATTTTTGTGCTAGGATGAAGTGCCTTGAGCAGAGGAACAACTCCCTAGAAGAAATTGTGGGCTGAAATGGCATGGTTGAAGAGTTATGGAAGCTCCAAGTAAGGTAGGTCCTGTCTGGCTATGGCAGACATAGAGCAGAGATTGAGGATTTTCACAATGCTGAGCATTGTGAAAATCCTGGATTGATGTGACACAGGGAAGCTTTGTGAGTTGGGGAATACTTTTCCAGAAGGAAGATCCAAGAGATTTGACCTGTGGAGTGAGATATAAGCAGCTCAATCTGACAGGGTGCTACTGGCTATGGCTGCCATGGAAGCTTCAGTGAGAGTAGAGTTGGGAGATGAAGTCATGAGCTGACATTTAGCTAGACTGAGGTTGAAGGGAATCAAGAGAGGCTAGACAAGCAATGCCATGCCCAACTGTGCTCTGATACCATGTGAGAAATGCGGGATCTAGAGCATGGCAAAATCGGAAGCTATGGAGGATGGAAAAAGAAGTGTAGACTCATGATGGAAAGGACACTGTTTGTTACACAAGTGAATTAGGTTCCAAGATTGAGACTTGGACTCATAAACACAATCTTGTGTATATGGACAATGACATTGACACTTTACTAAACTAAAAAGAGTACTATCATTGCATTAAGAAAGGAAGCAAGTACAATGCTTTATAGGAAAGTAGGAAACTGCAGTAGGCACCATTGTGCATATGGGATAAGTTAGCCTGCATATCCTTGACCCTGAGACTCCATACAAAGAGGCTGTTTGAGTGTGATTGCTGATTCTCAACATTGCCTACCCACTTCCCTCATAGGCATTCTTTAGTTATCTAATTAGGTCCTATCACATTTAAGTGTGACATTTAAAATCAGCTTCCTTAATTAAGCCCTTAAGTATCGCAAAAAGTGAAAATCACCCTTGCCGATTACCCACATCGTATGGTCCAAAGCATGATCAGTGGCCACTCTCTCTTTCCGGGTCAAAATCTACACCTGGCACTCCCCACCGAAGATGTTACCTCAATTGTACCAATATCGCACATTACAAAGAGGTTTTGCAAAATCTCTAGTGTATCTCCCCATCTCAACAATTGTTCCTCTAGCAAAAAAGGCTAGGACACAATCATCGCTGTAATATCTAGTTTTGCAGCCTTTGAATCTTGACATTTCCCAATCCAATTAAAAGGCTAATAGCCTCAACGTATTGCAATGGTTGTACTCATGTTATTTCTTTTTTTTTTAAGGAAAAAGAAAAAGAAAGAAGAAAAATAAAAATAAAAATAAAAATAAAAAAAAGATAAAGAAGAAAAAGAAACAAACACAAAGAAAGAATGAATGAATGAATGAATGAAAAAAAGTACTCACAATCACAGCACGACACCCTAGGGGTCCTCAAATTAAGTATGCCCAGTGACCTTGGTGGACTGGCTCTGTCATCCCTAGTCCCCTAGCCCTCTACGCACCCCGCACAATTGTTCAGGGCACATCAAGGGCAGGATATACCTAGGGAGCTTGTCTCGCCTATGATTAGACTTTTCATCCTGATCCATTTGCACGATTCCTTGTTGCACTCCGCCTTAATACCATTGCAACCGATCGTGGTAAGCACTGCACGAATGGCCATGATAAGTACATTGTACTGGTTGAGCAACCCTAGTAGCTACCAACTACCAAAATTTCAAATCAATGTGTTCAATTATGCTACATTGTGCTGTCACAATGCAAAGGATGTCTCATACATCTTCATGTGTACTTCTCCTCAAGATGGATAACTTTGCTTTAACCAGACCCATGGTCTTCTAGCTACGAAATATCTAAGTATGTTACGACCACTCACATAATATCTACACTGAAATATATACACAGTTTGGGTCCTCAAGTGCAGGACAATACTCAGCTTGCTTAGAGTTTGACTTGTCTCCCAAACTAATCGAACTATGTCTTGTGCATGATAAAAAAACTAGCACTACCTCAAGGGAGAGACTACATATGAGAGGTTTTCAATTGCAGGTATTGAAGACTCCAATGAAAGGGTCGTTCGCTCTTCATCGACACTCAACTCTGAATTATTATCCTTTATCATCATGCAAGCCCGCCAAGAATCATCATGTGTAGAATCCCCAAAAACCAATACTAGTGCCAGCCATCAGTGCAATCCCCAACAAAGAACATCCCTATCACCAACTCCAACAACCCTACCACCACCCACCCACGCCAATAACGTTTCCCCAACGACCTTCCTCTGCACCACCACCAACACACTTCCATGGTAACCATAGATGTCCCACGTCTTTGGTACATGCCAACCCCTTCCACCTACGATGGTGAGTGCCATGGAATTGACACTCAGCTAGGAGGGGGTAATTTTTACTGCAACACTAGCAATAGGAAAAAGTGAAAAAATAGAAAAATCTGAGAAGCAAGAAAAGGTGTAGGGCAAGCATGGAGAAGGCACCCAAAAAAATAATAAGTCCAAAAAAAATCCAAATGCATGGAAACAATCACCAAAAGTCCAAACCGCAGTCACCGAAGTTTGGAGGAGTTAAAAGCAGTAAAGTGCACTTTTAAATGCAAAGTCGCTCTCAAATCTTTGTAAAAGAGTGCCAGGCTCCCTCCTATGCAAATTGTGAACTTATAAGGGTGGTCGGACTAGCTAGGAAGTTGAAGAATGGAGAAAAAGGGCCTAGGTCATGGCCAGTCATGTAAAAGTTGAGGATGATCGCCCGTGGGAAGTAGGGCATGTATATAAACTTAAAAAGTGAATTAGAAGGTCATTCTTGTGTGTGGCAAAAAGCTTCTTCTTCTTCTTCTCTTCTTCTTGCCTTCTTTTTTGTGCTTGAGAGAGGGAGTGAGTGAGTGTGAGGGAGTGAGGGATCAAGGAGAAGAAGCTCCCCATCTCCTCTCTTCATCTTCTTCTCTTCTCTACTCTTCTCTTGTCTCGCGCGGCTATGGAGGATGGAGCTTGCTAGAGAGGGATTGAGGTTTCTTGAGCTTGCCTCAAGGATCGTGGAGCTACCAGTGTGCACGGGAGAGGAGGGTACTTGATCAGCCATCAAGGTAAGCTCACTACACTCCATAGGTAGAGAGGGCGTGTCGGCTATGCGAGAGGTAGCCATGGCCGCTCGGCTTGAAACGCATGACCAATAAGCGGTCCATAGGTCTTGGGGGTTGAGCTTGTAGCTCCCTTCGGTGGACAAGGTCAAAATTCCACTCTTGGGCTGGGATAGAGGGAGCGGTTTTAGGGGATGCTCCGAAGATATGGATGCAATGAGCCCACGGTCGCCTCAAGATACAAGTGCTACTCCTCACTCTCGTGCAAGTTCGAGAGAGGGTTGCTTAGGAGGTTCTTGTGGAAGTACCAACACAGTAACTCCATCTCGTTGTTTTGCTGGAGTTGTGTCACCTATGGGATTGGTCACACCTACGGGGACGTCTACTCCAGTGACTTTAGCTTTTGCTTAGCCGCCGCAAGTGGCACCCCTATGGGTGCTACTCCGAGAGATACTATCCCCGTAGGTACACCAGATGTACAGGGGTCTCGTAGATATGCCCAGGAGCGTGGTCGCTCGCAGGTGGGAGAGAACATAGCTTAGGTATCCTTAAGAGGGGTATGGATACATTCTAGATAATAGGACAGGAGCTATCATCATGAATGATGAGGGGAGGAGGGTGATGGCTCGTATGAGAGAGTTATGCCAACAAGTTTTTCGTCACCACGTCTTAGATCATTGGAAGAATATATCGGAGGGGAGCAAGGACTACATAATAGCATGCTTGCATGAAGAGTTTCTGGTACTCACCACAACAGATAGGTTTTCCACAAGCTAGATGATGGAGTACATGCATGCATACATGTCACACAGACGATCAAATGCACACAAGGTACTCAAGAGTGGGGCCTTAAAGCCCGAGTGGCTAGATGCGGATGACTACTGGCGCCGACTCAGGGAGGAGGCTATCGATTCTCCAGGACATTGGAGACAGTAGCACAAGGTGGGGAGGGCACGACTAGAGGCAAGAGTGGTCCATCATCTTGGGAGTGGCGGCCACATGACTTATTTGGAGGACTTTGTAAGTTTTTCTTTTGTTCTGCTTGCTTATTTTTTTGCAATATCCCTTCTACTGACAATCCTGTTTTTAACAATTGTATTTTTTTTTCTTTGCAACACTCCATTATAAACCGCGATTCCACCGGCCTAGAGACTCGATATGCAGAGAGACATGATCTCACTGTATTGATCAACCAATTATATATGGATATGGCGGCCCTGTAAGTCACTCATCTTTCTTGTTCGTAGTTACTAAATTTAATGAAAATGCATTATTGTATGGTGGATAAATGTGTAGTTGTTTCTTTTTTTTTAGAGTCCATTTGATGCTCCTTTTTGCGGTGGAATGAACCTTCGGATAGCAAGGATCTATAGCTCGCCCTTGGATCCATGGAGTGTACATGCTCTTCTTTTTTGGTCATGTGATTTATGTAGGCATTTTCTATACACTATGTTATTATCATCCTTTGTATCTTGCCGTGATTGTACCTTCACTTTTATTATGCGATCTTGTATTTATTTTATGTGTCAGTCTTATGATTCAAGTACACTTTGCCTTCATTTAGACGAGCATCGTACACATTAATGAAACTCTTTTGTATGGCCTAAATAAAACACATAATGCTATTTGTGGTAGGGCCTGCCACAAAATTTTTTCTTTCCCTGTTATCATCGCTATTAGCATTGCAAATTTACTGCACGCATCGCTATTAGCATCGTAATGTGCATCGCAAAGTGTCACTATCAGCGTCACTACTTGCAACGCTATCAACATTGCAAATGAGACACTAATAGCGATTGTTCTATGGCGTCGCTAATACCGATGTTTTTTGCGATGATGGAGGTAAACTTCTTTATGAACATTTTTGTCGCTTTGAACATCGGTATAAGGCCTATATCTTGTAGTGAGCCATTACTACATAAAAATAACAACAAATATAGGCAAGGACTTAGCAACCACGGCTGGCATCAAGGCATGCTTATGAAACTAGTTAGGTAGAGAATGAAGTAGGCCAAGAGAGTCTCCAACATTGATGAAATTCAACCATAGGTCTTATAATTGGAGCTTACTAATTGGAGGGCCATACCATTGATCAAGGAAAACATCAAAGAGTTTAAATAAGTGTCAATTTAGGAAGGAGCAAATCAATGAGAAGAGGGGGCGTAGTGTGGAGGAGAAAGGAGAGGTCAATATTGAGGGTCAAGGCTACTAAAGACTATAACTATGTTGAGGGAAAATAGCCTAGCATGGACTAAACCCTTCTTGTTGATTGACCTTCCTCCTTTTTTCCTATTCATCCAATTGTTAAGATGCCATTGCCATCTTGAGAGAGAGAGAGAGAGAGAGAGAGAGAGAGAGAGAGAGAGAGAGAGAGAGTGTGTGTGTGTGTGTGACTCATCACTTTGGTGCCAAGATGAAGGTTCCTAAACCTAGCCATTGAAATAATTTACTTTTACCGCTTATTTTTTCATTTCTTAATGCCTTGGTAGGGGAAATGAGAGGTTTGAAGCAATTTGAGCTTGTGTCCGTAACATATATATAGTGAAATATATCTAAAGCATGAGATATATATATATATACACACACACACATATAGACACACAGACACATACATACATACATACATACATACATACATACATATGTGTGTGTGTGTGTGCATATATATATATATATATATATATATATATATATATATGAAATATTATGCTATGTCATCATTGTGTGATATCTAAAATAGAAGATACTCATGCGATTTCTCAATCTTTTATCATGTAGGAAACACTTATGGTTACACCATATCAAAAGGACAAATGAATTTTGCAGATGTAAGCTACTTGCTTTAGTTGCAAAAGGGTTGAAATAAATGGCTATTGCATTATATCATACCTTTATCTCAACCCATTATATTATATCTCTTATATCATGCATGGGCAATACAATAATGTATACAATGATGCAATGAAATGGAAATATCCTTAGAGGTCCACCATCCACTAATGGAGCCCCAAGAGGAACACCAAGGAAAAGGGAATTCTCTTGCAAGAAAATCTATCTTGTAATATCAACAAGCTTGTTTATTATGTTTAATATGATCACAATGAAGAAAAGAACACCAGGCACAACAAATCTTCATGCAACATCATGTAGATCTCCCACAGATTTGATAGAATCAACAATATTCTTCAATATCTTCACAAAATCCATCAACATAACAAAGAAAGCAAAGGAATACACCATCTTTGAATGGAAATACATCACATAGTATTCATCTTCAATATCTTCATAGTCTTCTCTCTCAATCTCTCACATACAATCACTTTGTTTTAGTAGAATTGGCTATCTCTGACTCTCTCTCTCTCTCTCTCTCTATCAATAATACATCATATCCTCACTACAATCTCTCAAAATCACTCTCAATAATCCTTCTTAGGTCGTGGATACCCCTCCCAAGAGGTATGTCTGATATGAAGAGTCACCAGAGCCACTACAGTGTCCTTTCATAGCTCACTACTGTCACTTCACTTCAGTCTTCACTTGAGTCTTCAGCAGCTACTTCTTTCAGCTCTTTTTCACTTGTATTCACCTCTTTCCAAGGCTAGAAAACTTTCCCAAACTACACTCTTATCAAACATAACACATACAGAAGCATACAGAACAGTACCAGAACAGCTACAGTACAGAACAGAACAGAGACAGAAGCTCTACAAAAGACCTACAGAAGGTTACAGAAGGTCATCAAAACCACATAACTCATACTCAAACCATTCCAAACTCTCAAAAACCATTCAATAAGCTTTCACAATATCTCAATCTTCATCAATCAATACTCCATCCCTCCTTACAGAAGACAATCAGAACAAAACATAAGCTATATAGAAGGTATAGAACCAATCAGAACCTATCAGAACATCACAAAACCATCAATATCATCCAAAACACTCTCAAACCACTTTCAAACCAACCAATCATCTCATAAAATCAACCATTCAGCTCTCAAAAACAACAAAAATCAGCCAAAAAACAAGTCATTTCAACACTCAACATATCCCCACACTTAATAAGGAAGCATCCTCGCGACCTAGGAAAAAGGGAATACAAGTTCATTTAAAAGCTCAACTTTGATCTTCAATATCTCTTCAAAAACAATCCATCCAACCACGACCCCAACTTATAACCTGTATCTAATATAAAAATACAACGAAAGGAAAACCGTTTATATATTAACACTGCTTATCAAACTAGAAATCACAACAAACTTATAAAAGATATAAGAGGTTTCTTCATCTTCTTCTGCATCAGCATCGTCAACTCTCCAACCACGACCCCATCACCACAATTCTCCAAAATGTAGCTTGCACGAAATCCAATCCAATAGGAAACCACCACGTTCGTTTTACATAAATAAACTCACAACACAAACACGACACACAACACAACCATCCGAATGACTCCTCCAAAAAGAGAGATTTTCATTAAAAAGCATCCACCATACATTGGAAAAGGTATCAATGAAGATGATCCCTCTTGAAAGATTGATGATTTTGGAAACGATCCATAGACAAGGATTCATCTACAAATTTTTTGGGAGGATTCTGAAAAAACTGAAGACAGCACATCCTTTCCAACAGGACCAGGTATCTACTAGGCAAACAAAGGGCATGAAAATACAATATATCCAGCTGCTGGGAATCAATGCTCACATTGACATTCATGCACAACTTTGGAATAGGCTTGGAATCATTATGAGAGTGCCTATGCATATACGCCAAGTACCAAGCAAAGTGAGCAGTTAATCTCAGTGAAGGATCGGCAGACTGTGAATACTGCTGAGCAAAATGAATATAGTTCTAATAAGCTTGACTGGCAGCTGTCCATTCTCCTAGAATTAGTGGCCAATTTATCTGAGGTCCGGTAAGGGAATCATTCGAGCTCCATCCCCTTCTTCTAGAAATCTGATGATCAAACCCGTCATAGTCACTAACCAACTGAGGTGGTTGAGATATAGAAGTGTTAGGAGAGGGAAGTGGAATAAGGAAAAGTGGATGAAGAGAGGGATAGGCAAAATCATAAAAGGAAGAATGATTTAAAGAAGGAGTGGTTGAAATTGGTAGGGAATCAGTTAAAAAGGGTGTTAACTGATAAATAGAAAATGTGGAAGGTACATGAATGGATGGAGAAGGACATGGTGGAGAAGGGGAAAATACTCGATCCTCAATAAAGGAGCAGTATGTAAAAATGGGAATTTGAGAGAAAGATGAAGGTTGGAAAAGAAGGGGTAAAATGGTTGTGGAATTGGATTGACAAAGGGAAAGATATATATGATATCGATGAGCCATTTGTTGGTAATACAAAAGAGTAGGAACAGAAGGTCCTAAGAGAGATCTTCTATGATAGGCATCAAAAAAGGTAGAATCAAACAGATTATGTTTTGAAAGATAAGCTAAGAGATCCACCCTCAGTTCATTAGTACTTTGGGCATAGATAGGGGCTGTGTTCTGTCTTTGATTCACGACCACAGAATCAATCATTCTATGCTAGGAATTATCAGGACAATTAACCACTTTGGAGGAGTAACTCTCGAACATGTCAGCTATGCCCAACTCGAAATGGTTGACATACAAAACAGCTTGTAGAACCACGTCTCCCACATACCATGCCATATCCACCTCATCTGGAATCAACAAGTCTCCTCATAGATACATGTAGGACATCAGCATGGTATCTGTCGTGACAGAATCTTCAAACACCATCCTTACCACCTCTGTCAGCAACTCAGCAGACCAAGCCCCACTCCAGCCATCCTCTGGAAGAGGTAAATCCATCGTGGAAAGCTTCATCTAGAAGGCCAACTTCTGTAAGTGGTAGTGGACAAAGAAAGAATGGTCTGGTGGAACATATTTCTAAAACTGCTCAAATGTAGACCATAGCAAATCCATCCTGGATTGCAATCTTTCCACTTTATCTTGGAATAGAGGACACAAGGTAGCCTGTCTCTGAAGAGCAGCCAAGTCCTGCTATGAAAGAGAGGGGATCAAGGGAACATTAGGGCTTGGAGGAACAAACCGTGACTTTGCCAGTTGATCGTGCAACTGCTTGATTTGGGAGGCTTGTGATTCTACTGTGTCATTAGCAATCTGTAAGGCTGAAAGTTTGTCATCTAAAAGAGTTTGGAACTCCTGCGCTTCTCTGGACATCCTCTCCTTCTCCTCTGAAAGGCTAGTAACCTCTGATTGAGCCTCTAGTAACTGGATCTTCAAAGAAGAGATCTCGTCTCTTTGGGTTGCAACCAGTTGGGTTTGTTGCTCCATCTGCTTAAAAAGATCTGCTAGGGTATCCTTAGCAGAGACTAACTCGGATGTTACCTTATGCAATTGGTCCTTAGACTACATGAGTTCTTCATAAAAGGAAGCATACAGCTGCTGTTGAACACAGGCTGTCACTGACAATTCAATGGAACTCTGAATGTCGTTACATAGGAAAGGAATGGCATCTCCCGAGACTAGACTGTGCAGTGAGGGAACTGATATATCCAATGAACCTTCGCGATGTGCTCTGAACAGGTTATTACAAGTGAGATAACGAGGGAGATCACTGCCAAAAGTAGCAGGGATGGGCACTGAAGGAAGAACTGAAGGAGCTTTATCCGCTACCCACTTCAAGCATTTGTGCTGTATGACCAGGGGAGGTGGAGAATCATCATCCTCTATATCAATGGGGTCTGACTCATCTGAAGGTGGAGGAGGAGGTACTGGATCTGATGGAGGAGGTGGAGGCACACTCTTTTGTAAACCTGAATAGGTCAAGAAGGCAGACAAGTACGATTCATAGGTTACATTGGTAACATTACCCCTGGTGACTTTGACGAAATGTTGATCCACTTTAGTGAGAAGGTAAGTGCTCCAATCAATAGCGACTCCTTTCAACACCATCCTGGAAGCTGTGAAAAGCTCTTTGGACAAGTACTGGGATGGCGTTTTGGCAGGCATAAACCTATCCTGGAGAAACTGACAGACCATCTTCCACACAGGATCAGTGATCATGGAAAAGGAAACTCCTGAGGAGTTGATCACCTTCTTAACATCCAGCAATTCCCTTGTCTACTTTTATAACAGCTTCAAAATCTCTTCATTAGAGAAAAGTTGACGAGTGGTAACAAAAGGTTCACCTTTGGAGGGAAGAGACAGAGCCTTCCCTAGGCCTCGAGGTGTCAAAGTCATAGAAATACCCTCGACCAATCCCATCTTCTTGCTGTAGGAGGCTAGAAACTCGTCACACAACGATGGATCCTCTGGAAGCAATGGAAAGGAGGTAGCCACAAAAGCAGCGAGTCTCGCCTTCGTGAGAGGCTCAAAAGTGAGTAGGGAAGAGTAATCCCTACTGACTAGTGGGACATACTGAATAGGGGGAGGAGCGTGAGAAGGCGCCATTCAGATGGTTACACACACACCACAAACACAGACAATCAAGGAGAATGCCTGCAAAACATCAGACAAAAAACCAAGGATAAGAGAACAACCAAAACAATAAAACGTGACTCGACCAACTATTCCCAAGCAAACCACAGCCGAGAAAAAATTCAACATGACCTCTAGACATATGCGACCGAAAGCTTCATGCTATGCATCATACAAACACCCAAAATCCCGTATCAGGTAATAAAGGGAAAAAAAAAACACTACACACCGCACCCTTAACCGTATCAAAGACACTGAACCAAAACATCACAACAACCTACACATATCAAGACCACAACTTTCATAGACCGGTGTTGGACCATGGAAATAACTCCAAAGATTGCGCATACCCATCCCACGAAACCGACTCATTAAAAACGGAAATTAAGTGCAGTGAGGGGGAATTAATTTAATGAAATGTTTATTTTAATAAATTATTAAGAATGGGTGAATTTTTATTAAGTGATAAACCTTAGTAAGAAAACGACGATTCCTTCTTAAAAATTTAATTACCAATTATTAGGTTAAAGCGGTGCTTTAATTCAAATCCCGGACTTCGATACCCAGACTGGGTCTCTAAATGTAAGTTCATTGATTATAAATGAAGGTGATGTGGAGCGCTTTTTTTTTTGCCAGCGCGTGCTTTTGTGACGGCTGGTTCATTTTAATTAAAAATATTTAAGTGCCTCTTTAGCACACTTAGCGCGTGCTAAGTGATCGACGGGTTATTTTTATTTAAAAAAATAGTGTGTTTAGCGCGAATGCGCGTGCCATGGTGGTGTGTAGGGTTCTTTTTTTAAAATTTTGTTTGTTTGTTTTATTTTTTTTTCTTGGTTGTTTTTTTTTAATTAACCGTGGGTTTTGGGGTAGCTGAAAAAAATAACAAATAAAAAGGAAAATACCTGGTAGTGGTTGTATGTAAATACAAAGAATGCGCTCTCCTCAATCCAAAAATATCTGGATTTTTTTTTTAGATGTTTAGTTTGTGTTGAATGAAAAAAAAAAATTGATTTTTTTTTATTTTGAAGAAATTTAGGTGTGAAATGAAATATTGTGACAGTTTAGAAAAATATACCAAAAATAAGTAAAAATGTTAATGGAAGTGCTAGGAATTTTTCGAAAATTAATTTGAAAAATTTTAGCATTTTGAATGAATTTTTTTCATTTTGTTGGGTATTTTTAAAAGAATTTGGAATTTTAAAATGGTCAAAAATGTTTTTTCTAAAATTTACAGGTTTAGAAAAATATGGCCATGGGTTGCAGAAATAGTGGGCATTTTTCTAGATTGTTCTGTATTTTTTTCGGAATTGTAAGTGGTTTTAATTATATTTTTGTTTTAATTTTCAATGTATTTTTTGGTTTTTTTTTAAAGGTTTTCGGGTATTGAATTAAAAATCTGGGAAAATACCCAGAAATAGGCTGCGTGTCAGCAACCGACGAACAAAGTCCCACACCCGTGCACGATCAATCACGAACAATCACACTCGCACGAACAGCCACGTGCGTACACACCTTTGCGCGTGGCTATTCCACGAGGGTGTCGACAGGTGGGACGGGGGTTTATGGAGTGGATGTGGGGAGCTGCGGTTCAGCCATGCAACGGGGCTGCAGCGTGGGACAGGGGCTTACAGGGAGGAGGGGGGTTTGGTGAGTAGGACCGGGGGCTTAGGTGGGGATGGGGTGGTTATGGTGGGAAAGGGGGCTTGGTTGGGGGTGGGGGGGAACTGGGGGTTTGCTGGGGGGGAACTAGGCTTGGTTGGGGGTGGGGGGATATGTTTGAATGGGGGGAAAGGGGGAAAACACGTGGCAAGGAGGTGGAAGGCGGGAGGCTGTCGAGGCGGGTGGGTAGCCGACGAGGAAGGCGGCATGGGCAACGGCTAGCGAGGCTGGCAGCTGTGGCGACCTGGAGGGCGGCGGCGTCGAGGAGCTGGCTGGTGGGGCGCTGCGACGTGGCAGAGGGCGGCCTAGAAGACGGCAGTGACAGCGTTGGCAGAGGGCGTCCTTCACGGCGGCAGGCTGGCGAGCGTTCAGGGCGAGGGTGTTGAGGACGAGGCGGGCGACGGGGGCAGTTGACGTGGCGGGGGCGCTGGGCGTCCAGGGCGCGGGGCGTCGAGGGCGCGGCCGTCGAAGACACGTAGAGGCGGGGCGGGGCACTGCACGGTGGGGCTGCGGGGCGGAAGGGGCACGCAGAGGCGGGGAAGAGGGAGGGGAAAGAGGGGAAGGAGAGAGGAGCAGAGGAGGAGGGGATGAAGAAGAGGGTGGAGAGGGAGGAGGAGGGTAGGGAAGGGAGGACGCAGGACAGGGAGGGAGAAGGTGGTTAGGGTGGGGAGGGGTCGGGGTAGGGGTAGGGGGGGATAGGGAAGGGTGGGAAGATGGGCAGGGGCCCATGGGGGAGGGTGGAAAAGGGTAGGAGGGGATGGGCAGGGGTAGGGTTAGTGGGCGGGTTAGGGTTAGGGTTAGTGGTTAGGTCATAGGGGGGGTGCCCAAGGGGTGGGGTAGGGGGAGGGCCCAAAAAGGAGGCGTATCCCCCCCGTTCCGCCCGCGTGCGTGGGGCGGGGGTAAAAAAATTTGCCGTGACGGGATTGAAAGGGCACCTGGATGTGGGGACGAGGCACGCGGATACGACCGGGGCACGTTACGACGCGTAAAATCGAAAACGGGCGCGTTCATGCGCGGGACGAGGCGCGCGAAAACACATAAAAATAAAGAAAAATTAATATCTCCCAATCCGGACATCAAAACGAAATGACGTAAAAACAAAAAGCGGGCAAGACGGCAGGGGGAAGACAGGAAAAATGTGCAATGGAGGTTCCGGGGGGAGTAAAGGACGGTCACGTGCAGAAAACACAAAAAATAAATCAAAAAACGCAAGTAAAAATTAATATCGGAAGATCCGTGCATCGGAACAAGGTGTAGGAAAAAGGAAAAATATGCAGAAAGACGTGGCCAACAATCCTATCACATCAAAACATAGTTCCGACTAAGATAAGACGCGTTCACATGGGAAAAACCCAAAAAACAGACCCAAAAATGGGATCGAAAATTAATATTGGATGAACCGTTCACCGGAAGGACATGCAGTAAAAAGGAAAAATGTCCGCAGGAAGGGGTGGCACAAGGTTGTCATGTTAAAACGCAGTTCCGGTGGAAATAGGAGGGGTTCACATGCGAAAAACTCCAAAAATATGCCCGAAAACTCATTGAAAAAATAATAATTAAAAATCCAGAAGTCAAAAGAGGGTGGAGGAAAAAGGAGAAAGGTAGGGGAAGGCACGGGAGACACGGCTATCAAATCAAATTGGAATTCCGATTCAAACAGGGTAGGTTCACATAGAAATATGTCAAAAAGACGCACGAAAAAGTCTTAAAAACCCGAAAATTTAATATTGGACAAACTATGTATCGGAATGACACGGAGTAAAAAGAAAAAATATGAAGGAGAAATTTTTTTTCAGGGTTATGACATCAGATCACGGTTCCGAAGCAAGCAAAGCGCGTTCATATGGAAAACCGTCTAATTTGCACAAAATGCTTCAAAAATTAATAGCTTGAAAATCGTGCACCGGAATAGGGGTTGCTAAAAAGGAAAAATGGTCAATTCAGAGGGATGAATAGGGCTATAAGGTTGGATGTGGACTACGGTGAACGTAAGGTGCTTTCACACGACAAGACCTCAAAATCAAAAAATGAAGAAGACCTGCAAGGGAACAGCCCCAAGGGTCGGTGGAACATAAACGCGTGATTGGGAAGGGACCCCATTAGGGTAAAAGCAAGGCATGGCATAAAGGAATTAGCAGGTTGAGGCATATGCAGAAGGGTATGCAATGTAGACGCGCAGGGACGCGTCCCCACACTTAAGACCTTAACGGATAGGGTTAACCGAGCAGCATGGACCTAGGACCACGCCACAGACCATCCACTAACGTCCCCACACTTAAAACATGAACGTCACTGAGAAACAAAAGTGGTAGGGTTAGAAAAACTTGGCCCATGTTGTCGGGAATCAAGGTTGATTGTCAATGGCACTTCCACTGTCTTTGTCGGCTGCTGAAGGTACCAAGGCATCTTCTCAGCACACGTCCTTCATGGCAGCGACCACACAGCAGCACCCAGGGAGGTAGCTGGTTGAAGGAATCGCAGGAAATTCGTCGATAACGAGGGATATTGCACTCAACTCACAAGCACTCAAATGGGATGAAAGAACGTTCATTCGCCCCATGACTAATATCACTCGAGGAATAATGATTGAAACCCCTATCTTGTACCCGGTTTAGGAATCAACAGGGGAATGGTGCAGAAGGAGTATGCCAGGGTACACAGTTGATGGTGCATTAGTGCGTCCAACCCATCTGGCATAAGTGCAAAAAGGAAGGCAAGGGAGCCTTACAGTGCAGTGTACAGAACAGGGTGACGTGTCCTGTGATGACGGTAGAGACCCATCCCGTGGGTGCATAGGGAAACGGAAACATACCTGACTCCAAGTGTCGTAACGTCCCTCAATCTCACCTCTCGTTAATTGATTGAAGAAACTCCAGTCACTCTCAACCCACCCTCTGTCTCACACTCTGTTGATAGTTACAAGAGGGCAGCCATGTCCTGAAACCCATTTATGTAATCCTCACAGTCACTTGTGCAAGGGTTGTATACCTTGTGCGCATTTGATGGTGCAACTGTGCATCCTGCCCTGTGTCGGCATATGGTGCGAGAAGGAAGGCCAGGGAGCCTTATAGTGCAGTGCACAGAAACAAATTATGATGTGTGCATTGAGAGGCCCGTCCCGTGCGTGCAACACTTCATTCACACTACTTGCCTCTCATTTGATTTGAAGGGAAAAGACTGGTCACTCGGCCCACCCTCTGTCTCATGCTCTGTTGATAGATACAGGAGGGCAATGCATACTCACTTTCCCCATCCAGTTAGGATGAAAGCTCACGTCACTCGATTGTTTGTCGATGAAGATCACGTAATCAGTTGTTGAAGAGACATACCCAGGGAGGTAGCCATCAAATCGAACGTTGTGTTGAATAGGACATGTCGTCTCCTAGAGGACAATTAGATGCTCTGCAGAGAGACCCAGGACACAGCGTACCAAGGGAGGTAGCTTCGGAATTGGATCCTGGGGATATCCATTAATGAATCCACTTTCTGGACTGCTGGGTGTTGCCACCTTTTCCACAGCCAGCTTCCCGCCCAAGGTGTGTGCCACCTTTTCTTGGAACGAGGCCTGCTATGACAGGGAATTGCTTCCTTTTCTCCCATAATAGATTTGTTTTTTTCTTATTATTATTATTTTCTTTGTTTTCCCCTATTCCCAAGGGTGTTTACCACCTTTTCTCGAAGAATAGGTCGGCATGACACGGATCTAAGTCCTTTTCTCCCATGACGGATATGTATATTGTTTTTTTTTTCTTTGAATTAAGCAAGGGGATGGTAGAAATACCACTTATCAGAACCCACCTCGCCATTGTCACTGGTGGAAAATAGAGGATAAGAGATCAAGGCTGGAAGGTGGGGCTGAGGGAACAAAGGGTTGTGTCCACCTCATCAGAAATAGCTGAAGAACGGCTATTAGAAGTAGCATCATAAGAAGTACAGTGCCGCGCCAACGAGGGAAAGGATCAGGTGACCATGATTGTCAAGATCCCCAAGGAGGAAAGTACTTCTTCAGGCAATATCCATTAATCAGGAAGGGATCATCAGAGGCATCAACGGTCTACACTTGGACAGAGCCATTAGGGTTGACGCGGCAAGTATCTTATATGGGCCCATCCACCGCTCTTGAAGCTTGCCAGGAAACTTGCCAAATCGTGAATCATAGGCTAGGACCAAATCACCTTCTTTGAACTCCTTGTACTTGATGAAGTTGTCATGGTAAGCCTTGCGTCGAGCTTGTATGGCTTCCATGCACTGTAGAGCCATCCTGCGAGTTTCGTCCAAACATTCCAGGTGCAGGAGACGGCGTTGTAGTGAATCATCGTCCCCCAAATGCTCTTTGATATCCACTCTCAAAGAGGGTAATTCCAGTTCAACAGGAAAAACAGCTTCTGTACCATACACCAGCTGGAAGGGTGTCTATCCTATTGCCGCTTTATGGGAGGTTCTGCACGCCCAAAGGGCTTCTGTAAGTCGATCATCCCAATCACGACGATGTGCGGCAATTGTTCTTGTCAGAATCGAGCAATGGATGCGATTCGTGACTTTGACTTGGCCGTTGGCTCTGGGGTAATAAGGAGTGGACTTGCGATGGCGGATCTTATACAACGCTGTCAACTCTTCCATGACTTTATTAGGGAAATGAGTGCCTCGGTCACTTACCAGCTCTAAGGGACTACCAAAACGGGTGATGATATTCTCGTACATGAGCAGGGCCACGCTGTTACCATCGTCCCGCTTTAGGGATTTAGCTTCATACCACTTTGTAACATAATCCGTACATACGAGGATGTATCAGTTCTGTTTCCTTCTGGTAGGAGGATCAATTGGGCCTACGAAGTCGATGCTCCACTTCTCAAATGGCTTTAAGGGAAGGATAGGTTGTAGTGGCATGGCACTTGTCTTCGTGGGTTTCCCCATTCTCTCACAAGCATCACATCTTTTACAGTAATCATAGGAATCCTTGTGAATGGTAGGCCACTAGTATCCTGCTAGCAGAGCCTTCCTGGCTGTAGCTTCTCCTGCAAAGTGACCTCCACATGGCTCGTCATGGCAAGCCTTCAAAACAATCCCAATCTCATCTCCTACAACACATCTTCGGAGCACTTCATCTTTGCCTTTCTTGTACAGTGCGCCGCCTAGCAGGGTGTAGGGGGCTGATTCTAGCATAAGCTTCTTCCTTTCCCGACTAGAAATACCATGAGGGTACTGTTGGGTTGCCAGCAGATTGGCAATATCTGCATACCAAGGGGTTACAGTTTCTACCAGGAATAGGGAAGCATGAGGGAGGTTTGGATCATCCTGCTCCTCGTCTGCAGTCTGTGGGATATGCGACAGATGATCAGCCAGAACATGGGAACGACCAGGCTTGGTAATTACCTCAAAGTCGAATTCCTAGAATAGAAGGAGCCATCTCATCATTCGTCCTTTCACATCTACTTTGTTCATCAGGAAGGACAGGGCCTCATGATCCACATAAAATTTAAAGTGGGTGGACAGCAGGTAGTGGCGGAACTTCTCTAGGGCAAACACCATTGCCAAGCACTCCAGCTCTGTCATTGTATAGTTCCGTTCCCTATCATTGACTTTTCGGATTGCATAATAGATCGGTTGATCCAGCTTCGAGGAGCCCTTTTGGCATAGGACAGCACCTAAGCCTTCAATGGATGCATCAGTGTGTACATGGAACTCTTTCGTCCAATCAGGAGGTTGCAGAATGGGTGCCTCAATCAGACACTGCTTCAGCGTGTTGAAGGCTTTGTCACATTCTTTCGTCCAAGTAAACTCTTCATCTTTCCTCTGAAGCTTGTGCGAGGAGGTTGCCTTTGTTGCGAAATGAGCTATGAACCTTCAGTAGTAACCCACATGGCCTAGGAATCCCCTCGACTGTTTGAGGTTGGTGGGTGCTGCCAAAGCTGTGATCTTTTCGATCTTTGCAGGGTCTGTTGATATCCCTTGTGCAGAGACAATGTGGCCCAACAAAACTCCAGAAGAGACCCCAAAGATGCATTTGTCGGGGTTGAGGGCAATCCCATACTCCCGGCATCAGTCAAAGCATTGTTCCAGATGTCCCCAGTGTTCACGGATCAAACTATAGACACAGAAGTCATCCAAATATACCTCAATAAAATCGTGCAGATGATTTTGGAATGCGGCCATCATGACTCGCTGGAAAGTAGCAGGGGCATTGCAGAGCCCAAACAGCATTACTCGGTAAGCGTAGGTCCCCCATTCTGGGTGAAGGTTGTTTTGGATTTGTCTTCTTCTGCGATTTGGACTTGGTTATATCCACTGAATCCATCCAGAAGGGAATAAAGCTCATGTCCTGCCACTGTGTCCAACAGTTGGTCTGTGAAAGGAATCGAGAAGTGATCCTTCTTCGTCTTACAATTGAGCTTTCGGAAGTCAACACATATTCGCAATTTGCCATTCTTCTTGGGTACGACCACAATGGGTGAAACCCATTCACTATTTGCCACTGGATAGATGAACTCGGCTTCCAGAAGCTTCAGCAGCTCTGCTTTTACCAATGTGGAATAATTCGGGTTCATTCGCCTCTGTCGTTGCCGTACTAGCTTGGCATTAGGCTCCAAGTCAATATGATGCTGACATATTGTGGGATCAATCCCCTTTAGGTCTTTGTAGGACCACGCAAACACGTCCAAATTCTCTTTCAACAAGTTGTATAAGGTTGACAACTCTTCTTCTGGTAGGCTGCTACCCACCTTCAAGTGGCGTTCAATGCCTTCTGCATCCACAAAAGTTAACTGCCTTTCACCTTCTACTTCACGGATGAAGGTCTTGTAGATTGCTTCTGGATACAGATCCGACTCCTTCAAGGGAGTGGTGTCCTCTTCTGATATCCCACTAGACCCAACTTCTTCTTTTGGTGGAGACTTAGGTTGCTCCTTGAGATGTTGAAATGGGATTAGGGCTGCTTCGGGCTTGGTTTCAAGATTAGTTACCTCTTGGCTTGAAGACTCATCTTCTGATGACACGTCCAGGAACGTCACATAACAGGGACCCTCGGATTCATGTTGGGTTTGTGGGACTGGTGCTTGTTGGCATGGTGTATCATCATCATCTTTCCTTGGCAAGGATGGGTGAGGACGGCATGAGCCACTGTTGAAAGACGGCTTAGTCTTCTTAATCCATTTTGTATAAAGATTTTGCATATAAGAAGATCCGTTTACTAGACCAAATGGTACCATCGCCATTCTGTCCCACAGCATGAGCTCGTCTACTTCTGAGGCTTCTGGAACTTCTTCTTCAAATATACCCTCTGCAGGTGGGATAGATTCTTCTGGCTCACTTTCATAACCTTCTTCTTCTATATCATCTCCCTCCTTCTCTATCTTTGTCTCTGTCTCTGTCTCTGCTTCTGTAGGAGCTCTGTAAGAGAAGAACAGGTTCTCTGTTTCATCTTTTGCCTCTGTCTCTGGCTCTGCTATGGCCATGTAACAGGGAGAGCAGTACATCCATGCTTCTATCTCACTATCAGAAGTGATTTCAGAAGTCATTCCTGGTTTAGGCAGGAAGTATTCACCCATTGATAATGGCTTTGCATCTTTTGGGAGTTGGCTTACAGTATCCACTGTTAAGGAACGTGCCACTATTTTCTTGGGAAGGATCTGTTTGATAGCATCTTCGTCTGCTGATGTTCCATCTGTAGCCTCATTAGGGGAGTCAGAAGATAATTCCAAGGAGGTGGATCCATGTCCTTTTTGAGCACCATATAGCTTCATCACCACTTTGTTGGGTCCTCTATCCAAGGTCAAGGTTCCTTTGAACCAATCCGTCCTTGCTCTGGCTTCAAAAAGCCATGGTCTGCCCAGTAACAGAGGGTAGGATGTACCATAAGAGATTGGCTTCACCACCAGATAGATTAGCCAATAATCTTTTCCAGCCACTATAGTCTTCACATATGGGAGAATGCCCAAAGGCTTGATTCTGCTCTGATCCACTAATCTGATGAGCCATTGGGTGGGTTGCACACCTTGTAGGCCTAGATCCTTCATTGTCACATCCGTCATAATGTTCACTGATGAACCACCATCAATCAGTGCATTTGCAATGAAGCAGCCTTCTATCCACACGCCAGTCTCTAGGGTATCCGGATCTAGGAAGGTGTTAGCCACATCCACTTCTTTGACAGGCTCTGAAACTTTGTTGGACTTTGTTGCTGTTGAGGGAGCAATCCTTAAGCCACGTCTTCTTGTCAGTATACTTTTGAACCTTTTTCGACAACTGGGAGACAACACCAATAATTGTCGAAATGTGAGGTTTGGTTTAAAGGTATCTAGATCCCTGACCAGATCGTATTCCTTAATAGGATCCACTGGCTTCTCTAACCGGTTAGGGAATGTGGCAACACCCATTTTGATTTTCCTTGTTTCTTCCAATAGAGGAATCATGGGAACTTCTTCTGCCCCTTGTGGCACTTCCTCCTCTTCTATCTCCTGGACCTTTGGTCCTGTCTCTGGAACTGTCTCTGTAACTCTCTGTGGCACTGTAATGCTCTGTACGGCATTGTTAGACTCTGTTCTGTTCTGTTCTTCTGGTGGAAGATTGAACTTCACTATTCTGGCAGGAGGATTGTTTTCTTATTGGATAGGTGGTTCCTTCTTTGCACGTGTGATGGCAGCAACTTCCAATTCCACTAAATTGGAGGTAGGCTCTTGGGCCTTAGGACTATCAGTAGCACTGTTTTTCACTGGGGCTGGGCTTGGACAGTCTTTTGCAGTGTAGCCTTCTCCTTTGCATCGACTACATAAGGGCTTATAATCCACTAACCTTCTGGGATTTGGACAATTTGGGGAAATGTGTCCCTTTTCTCCGCATCTGTAATACTCCACTTCTGATCTCTGACCACCGCCAGACTGTCTTCCTCTGTAACTTTGAGAAGGAAATCTTCTGGGTCCGAAATTAGGACCAAACTCCCTAGGCTTGGGTCCAATATCCTGTGTTGTCATTTTGGATTCCAGCAAGTTGAATCTTGCGTCTTCTTCCTTCCTTCTCCTATCATGCATCTCCTTCAGGGAGCAAATATCCTCTGTATGGTTCTTCCGCAAACAGTAGGAACAGAAAGCTCCAGGAATGGTTGGTTTTCGTGTACATTCAGTGGCTAAATGGCCTGCTTGATGACACTTACCACACCAAGTATTTGACCGCATCACATCTCTTCCTGCTCCTGCAACGTTGGATATGCTAGCGGTATTCACTTTCAGCGTCTGTAGCTGCTCTGTAATCACATCCATCAACTCCTTTTTGATATTTGCAATTGAGTTGGATAAGTAATCCTTCAAGCTTTCTCCTCCTGAGGTACTGGCAGTAGAGTTTTGAGAAGTCTCTGTAATCACTGCATAAACAGGTTGGGCTGGTGCAGAGGGATCTCTGTTCTGATTCTGATTCAGAGCTCCTGTTTGAACTATTGGTTATTGGCTCCAGTTGGTAGGGTTCCATTGCTGCTGCTGATTTGGCATTGAGGAAATTGGTTGGGACCATTGTTGTTGTGGTTGAACCATCATTTGAGGCATTGATTGTGGCCACTATGGATTTGGTGCACTGTACTATGATACTGGGGGCATCTGTTGGTAGGAGTAGGGGACAGTCCCTGGGACTGCATTTGGTGGGTACATCATTCCTGGCATCAGAGGAGGTAGGACTCCTCTTCCTGGATTCATCGCCAATCTAGCTTCCACTTCATCGTACAGTCTGGCACCTTCTGTTGCAGCTTGCAGTGTGGCTGGTCTTTGCAGCTCCACAAACTTACAGACTTCTGGTTGTAATCCTCTGAGAAACACCCCCTTCTGAATTCCATCATCTAGATTATGGTTAGTCCATCTCTTTAGGATGGATTCCATTCGTGAGACATAAGCTTCTACTCTTTCTCCAGAGGACTGACTTAGGTTCATAAATTCCTCTCGTATTCATCTTCAAAACCTTCACGCCTAAATTTAGTGAGGAATGCCAACTTCAGGTCATCCCATGTGCCAAAAGTTCCCGCTGCTTGTCTCTCATACCACTGAAACGCCGCGCCCTTGAAAGTGGCAGGGAATATTGCTAACCAATGCTCAGGGGTTCTGGCATTGTTAGCCACACATGCTACCATAAACTCTACTACATGAAGATCGGGGTCTTCATTATACTCTCCTTTAAAAACTGGCAATGGAACTACATTCGCTGGCCTGTCATCAATATTTCCAGGACGGATCTGGCTTGGAAGTGGGCCTCCAGTAGAGGAGGAAGGGCTTGATGTGCCATTGGGACTTCTGTAAAGAGTTCCGCAAGGGCGTCAAAGGTGGCTTCTGCTCTGCGAGCTCATTCTAGGCTCTGATTTTTGCTTTCTCTCTTCTCACGTACCTCTGGACTCGTTCTAACGCTTGCCTCTTTATTGCGTCATTCATCAGGGGGTTGGCTCCACTATGTTGTTAGTGCTCCACAGAGGGTTAACAGAAGGCTTCAGTCTCTGGAGGATTCTCTTGCCAACATTTCTTCTACTTCTTCCTTTTCAATGTCTCTGAATTCTGCTTTCATGCCACTGCACAGAGGAAGGTATTCGGTTCTGAAGGTGTCAAAATGCATACGTCTGAGCATTGTGGTGGTGCCATCATCATAGTAATGCCAACTTCTGATGGTTTCAACAGTGTATGTTGTAAAAAACACTCTGTCTACCAGCTTCCAGTGGGTTGCTAATTGAACAAACAGAAGATTATCAGTGCACCAAGCATCCCATGTATCTTGCTGTTGAGCATCCACAAACAAATTCCAACTCTTTTCCTTCTTGTCTTTGTGAACCTCTACAGACCAAGACTCCTGAAGCTTCTTCACAATCTCCCACTTGATGATGTCTGGAAACTTCTCAATGAATGCCAAATCTTCCATGGATGGTCATTCTCTCTATTTCTGCTCTTTAGTTAGTCCCCAAACAGGTTGCCACCAAGATGCAAGTTTCTGCTACTTCATCAGGAAGAGGAAATTGTCCACCACATAGAGCATGCATCATGATGGTGATGTGTCTCTGCCATTGTTGGATGAACTTCTTGTGGAAAGTGGCTTTGATTATGAGAAATTCCAACTCTTCATTGGAAGAAGGAACTTTACAAACATCCATTGAATTCTTCTCTTCTTGGCAATGCCAATTCCTTCATTTTCAGCCTCTTCTGGTGCTTGTTGATGGCAAGTTTCCCCGGCTGCGCACCAAAAACATGGAGCCCCAAGAGGAACACCAAGGAAAAGGGAATTCTCTTACAAGAAAATCTATCTTGTAACATCAACAAGCTTGTTTATTATGTTTTATATGATCACAATGAAGAAAAAACACCAGGCACAACAAATCTTCATGCAGCATCATGTAGATCTCCCAGGGATTTGATAGAATCAACCATATTCTTCAATACCTTCACAAAATCCATCAACATAATAAGAAAGCAAAGGAATACACCATCTTTGAATGGAAATACATCACATAGTATTCATCTTCAACATCTTCATAGTCTTCTCTCTCAATCTCTCACATACAATCACTCTGTTTTAGTAGAATTGGCTATCTCTGAGTCTCTCTCTCTCTCTCTCTATCAATAATACATCATATCCTCACTACAATATCTTAAAATCACTCTCAATAATCCTTCTTAGGTCGTGGATAACCCTCCCAAGAGGTATGTCTGATATGAAGAGTCACCAGAGCCACTACAGTGTCCTTTCATAGCTCACTACTGTCACTTCACTTCAGTCTTCACTTGAGTCTTCAGCAGCTACTTCTTTCACTTCTTTCAGCTCTTTTGCACTTGTATTCACCTCTTTCCAAGGCTAGAAAACTTTCCCAAACTACAATCTTATCCAACAGAACACATACAGAAGCATACAGAACAGTCTACAAAATAGTACCAGAACAGCTACAGTACAGAACAGAACAGATACAGAAGCTCTACAGAAGACCTACAGAAGGTTACAGAAGGTCATCAAAACCACATAACTCATACTCAAACCATTCCAAACTCTCAAAAACCATTCAATAAGCTTTCACAATATCTCAATCTTCATCAATCAATACTCCATCCCTCCTTACAGAAGACAATCAGAACAAAACAGAAGCTATACAGAAGGTATACAGAACCAATCAGAACCTATCAGAACATCACAAAACCATCAATATCATCCAAAACACTCTCAAACCACTTTCAAACCATCCAATCTCATAAAATCAACCATTCAGCTCTCAAAAACAACAAAAATCAGCCAAAAAACAAGTCATTTCAACACTCAACAACTAACATACCTAGAATAACCTCAAAATGACCTCAATGTGCCCTAACCACCATAGTCACCAAAGAAGCTTCATCGTCACCATACATCCAACATCTCAAAAGAACCTCTAGAAAGCTTGTTGGAATAGTTACTCCCATGCTAGACACCATCTCCTAAGAAGCAAAAATGTCAATGTAGCTCATAGGCATATCCAAATCATAGAAAATGAACATATCACGATCTTTATCTCACATGCAACGTGCTCCAACTGAAGCACAACATGCCATGGACTTCGTGCCTTTAGCCACCTACAAGGTGTGCCACCATGTGAGATCAACTAGGAGAAACACTACTCATTATCAAAAACATCACATCATCGACCTAGAGGTAACAAGCTCTAGTGTTTCTTTTCATGCTAAAGTTTATCTGTGCCAATGAAATATTTTGCTCCACTACACCCACCCACTATTGGTATCTAGCCTGGAATGTGTGGGGAGTGCATGCAACCATGGTGGCTATAGAAGCTCGTCCATTAGGGGCTCCCCCCAAAGGTCTATAGGTAGCTCCTATGCTATCATAGCAACTTGCAAGGAATCAAATGACTTACCCTTATGTGTTGATCACTTGATCCAGAGAGAGAGAGAGAGAGAGAGAGAGAGAGAGAGAGAGAGAGAGAGAGAGAGAGAGAGAGAGAATCTTGCTAGATTGCCTTCATTAACATTGAAATGTTGTTCTATGTTAGCATCAAGCGTGACACATAAAATGCAAGATACTAACATGAATTCTCAAGGTTTTATCATGTAAGAAACCTTCATGGTGATACCCTATTGAAAGGTTAGCAAAGATTGTTGCAATGCTACTTTCTTTATCTACAAAAGGGTTGACATAAAGGACTATTGCATTATATCATACCAAGAATCATTGCATGCAAGCCACAACCAAATAGAAAGTGTAGATTAGATAAGAGAGCATGCTTGGAGAAGATTTTGAAGAAGGAGATATGATACAATCGATTTCTTTAATGTGTAAACTACATGTTGCAGTTGTGAAAGGACTCCATATTATATCTCTGTACAATGACCGTGCCAAAAATGTCAAATAAATTGGTCAAACATGTATAAAAAAGATATGCCATTTTCATTTGAGTGATTTGGGCTATGCTTGATGATCCATTAGGGCTTTTCTTGAAATTAATCCTATAACTGTTGGGACAAGAATGTGCAAAGGAGGAGAAACTTACAAAGGTAGATGCTCATCACACTCAAACAAACATGGACACGCAAAATCATAGAGAATGTGAGATTTGATGTGGAAACTAGTAATTGATGGGGGGTGGGGGATTAGTGACTTTCCATGAAATATTTCACATTCATATTGAGGAATGCTTTTGATTGGTTCTTCTCAAGTGTACTTTTGTTTCACTTAATTTCATGTAGCCAACTTAATTCTCCACTTAATGTTCTTGGTTGATTGGTGCTTCTCAAGTATATATTTGTTGTAGTTGATTTCATGAAGTCAAGTACATATTCTTAGGGTTGATTTTTGAGTCTAGTTGTTGCTATGATCAATAGCTTGAGGCTTGAAACTTCTTTGATATTATGTGGCCTTCCAAATGCTACAACTATTGAATGGTCTTCTTGGAGCTTTGAGAAACTATTGGACATTGATGAGCTACCACATGTGGGAAGTTGTTTTCTTATCCCACACTTCATAATTGTTGTATCTTCTTTGCGTACATTTTCTTCGAGGCCCATCTACTCTACGTGTTATGTAATTATCTAAGACATTAGTTGGACATGTAACAACCAACTTGTTTAATTAATCCGTTAAGCACTAGTTCCTTCACGTAATCTTATCACTTGACATAGAAAAACAATATCAGACAAGTTCTTTATTAACAGGTCATCATATTTATCTTTGAAATACAAGGAGTTATGCCCGTAGGCTTATCCATAATCCGCCCGAAGGCTATCCAGCAATCCATAGGGATCACTATTCCAAGTTTCCGCCCGTAGACTAGTATGCAAGCCTCGAGATCCAATCCCGAGTCACGTTAGCCTCTTGTGCAGGACCTGGAAGGCGAGGGATTTACGGCCGGAGTCCCCCCTGGCACCCAAGTGTCCTCCTGCTCCAAGTAGCACTCAACAGAGAGACCTCTCGCGGGGGTTTGGTCTACGTTCCTGGCGCGGTCAACAACCCCCTTAGTTAGGGTCAGGCATGTAGTCGGGGGTAACTGAAGCTGCCTCTCCCTTCAGGCCTTCAACCTGAAGTATATATATTTATTTATTTTCTAATTCATTGGTCAAACAAGTCAAATGGTGCTCTAAAATCTCTAGCAAGCACAAACATTTCCATTGATCGTTTTTGTTGTTGGCAAACTGCTAAGAAAGGAATCCTTCCTTTCGAATGCATCCAGCACTCGATCCGGGGTGTCTTGTAATTTGGCAAGATCCCTTATATTCTGGGTTAGGGCGTACTCTATTAACCCAACTTGGTCAAACCTTAAAGTTCATTGGATACTTCAGTTTCTAGTTTTTAATCTCCAATTAATCTTCCTTACTCAGAAGGATATCAAAGTATACATCCTCTTGCAAGATAACTTGCGTAAGGATCCGTCATCCTTGTTACGAGAATTTGGCCTTTCTTATTATGATTCAATCACAAGACCATATGACTCTGTACTTGCTGCACAAGTCCCGTATCGTACTATGTGATAATGGAGTCACGAAACAATCCGTTTCAGTTTCTTTAAGCTGACGTTGTTAGACCTAGGGCTTCCTAGCTTTATTTTTTTGTAAGAACTTAGGGTCAAACCCTAATTCCTTTTACGTTTACAATTTACTGACTCTACAATTAGGGAATGTGGGCAAGTATTTAAGGTATAAATGTTTCTTGGAATTTAACTCATTCCCAATGACTATTTTGCAGCATAGGTATTTCTAAGTTTATATTAATTTGGTTAACTTTAGAAGGTAATATCGAGATTACCTCCGCATGATTTGTTATCTATGAGTCAAATGTCTTTTCAATCCTATACTTTATCGATTTGAGGTTACGTTAATTTCAACTAATCTTCCCTTTTCTTTGCGAACAAAACTCATGCTAAATAAGCAACCTTTTCCTTGCTAAGTTATGCAGTTAGCAACGATAATTTCCTAGAGTTTATGCATTGTAAGAATCCTTTCATGATTTGCACTTTCCATGATGATTCGTTGTAAAAAGAATAGGGGTTAATAGTGCAAGATGCAGTTTTATACCTTTAGGCTTAACCGAAGTATACTACTTTAATGGGTAAATAATATTGCTCATAAATCATTTCAATGCATAAATCTATTTGAAAAAAATACGTTTATACTTTATTTATTTTGCATGTTCCATTAGATGTATTTCGTCGTGAATGACTAGGACAATATATATCCTATTTCTAACAACTAACCTTGCATGATTAAAATTACAATGATATAAAATTAAAAATTAAGAAGGAAAAACCTGGGTTTGGGGTGAGATATCCACATGGATTCTTGGAGATGACCCTCCCACGGCTACGCCTTGGACTTTCTTAAAGGGCATCGCAATTGTAGTCGTTCAGACATGGAAGCAGCTTTTACAACTCTTCTTTGGAATTCCACAGTCGCTCCCTTGCACCATCCGTTAAAAGTAATTTTTTTGGAAGGCTCCCTCCTTGAAATCGGAAAATTTGGAAGCGTGTTTTAGAATCTTTTACGACTAAGACCCATTGAAGCCATGGGGAAGGCTTAATGGCCTTATAATGACTCGTTCAACGAGGTATGAAAAAGGAGGGAAAAGGCACAAGGTGCGGAAGAGAACTCCAAGGAAATATAGTAATCGTAAAGGTTATAAGTAAGGTCGAAGGTCCTTGGGTCAACTTGGAGGGAAGGGTTTCAATACGCCACAAGGGAAGGGCTAGGGAAGGTTTTAACACGGAGGAAAGAGGGGTGGTTCCAAGGAAAAGGGATAGGGGTTTTAAAGGATTAGCACGGGGGTGTGTGGTTCCAAGGGAAAAAAAACAAAAGGGGCTTAAGGATAAGGGTTGAGTGAACTTTAAAATCATAGGGAAGATAATAATCCCAAAAGAAATGACTTAAGGGTAAGGCATGGGGTTCCAACACCCATGGGAGAGAGCCATATAATGTATTTAGACACGGAGGTGTTGTAGGCTTAAGGGATAAGAGGGGTGATAGGACATGGGGGGGAAAGGGTTTCAAAGCCCATAACAAAGGCCTTAAAGGTTAAGTCACGGGAGGTATGGAAGGGTTTTGAAAGGCACAAGAAGGGGGGTGAAAAGGGCCTTAGGAGATTAAAATCCTGGGGGGGGGGGAGAAAGAAAAAAGTATATGAAGGGGGTCTTGGGGGAAAATTTTAAGCCCCGAGAAAGAAAAGGGGTGAAAAGGGGCTTATTAAGCCCCTTTGGAAGCT
The DNA here is from genome assembly GCF_053477565.2 of Lygodium microphyllum. Taxonomy (NCBI): domain Eukaryota; kingdom Viridiplantae; phylum Streptophyta; class Polypodiopsida; order Schizaeales; family Lygodiaceae; genus Lygodium; species Lygodium microphyllum. Next base: position 647,416 of record NC_141139.1, on the reverse strand, counting down.
TCCCCCAAGAAGCTTCCAAAGTTTCCCCACGTGGGGAAACTTACTGGCGGCGTGACGCGGACAGGTGGCGGCCTGCGACGATAGGCGGCGGCTCCTCCTAGGCCTCGAGACGTGGCAGCAGCCTCCCCCTCTTTCCCTTCTGGCTTCAGCTCCTCCGTCAGCATCGAGCGGTGTACCTCCTTCTCACGGCGAGTTCTGGGCAGTGTCGTCCTCTCACTCCCCTGACCTTCCCTTGGTTGGGGGTTTTTATAGGGAGAGGGAAGGGAATCCTCCCTCCCTCCATGTCATTGTGCATGGCGGTGGAAGGCGCAGAGCTCCACCAAGGAGATTTGTCCTTCATTCTATTTCCCTCCCCTTATAGCACGACAGTCGGTTTTGGGGAGGGAAATTTAAAAAAAATTGCATTATCTAGGCATTTCTTAAAATTATCCATTTGAAAGGGGTTAGTTCATGCGAAGGGAAATGCAAAACTTTACAAGGAGGGAGAGGCATGCATAGGCCATGTGGTGGCTACCTCTTCCCCCCCCCCCCCCCTTAGGCTATATGAACCCCCTCCTGTAGCACAAGGGGGAAGAAGGAGGAGACAAGGGAAAAGAAGGCTGTCATGCTATTGATGCACGAAGGAAGGAGGGAAGATTGTGATACTGCGGCTTCTGCCGTCCTGGCCGCTACCTTGAAGTCCGATGGACTCCCACTACTGCCGCACTGCTGATCGTCATCATCAACTCAATCTCCCCCTCATCATCAATCTTTCCCCCCTTCCAATCATTACATCTCTCCTCCCATGTAATTCTAGGAGATAGAAGCTTCTAAAGGAAAACCTCTGAAGCCTTATGCATGCGATCTTTTCCTGGGCCTTATAACCCACTTCCAAAACGGGGTATTCTTACATAAGGGAGAAGCGGATAGATTTTGAAGCTATTTACCAAGCTTGGAGGAAATTCGCAGATTGCATAAGGGCAAAGGTAACCCGGAGTCCAGGCACACTACGTCTACGATGGCTCCAAAGTCCAAGTCGCAAGGCACATGCGTGGAAGATTCGAACCCAAGTTTACACATGGACATCCCCACGGATCCACAAACCCAAGTTCTTGAAAGTTTAATTCTGCGTTGGGCATGTTTAAAATTCATAGGGAAGCTATGAATATAAATTCCTTATTCATCTTACGAGCATAGTCGCATGTTGCCATTTTGGTGCATTTCCAAAGTAATGAGCCTAAACGCATATTGCTTAGGGTAAAAGATGAAATTGTTAAGTGCATCCTTGACTAGTCGTGAAAGAACAAATATATATTGCATCTAGTCAATAACTTCCTTGTTATGACTCGCATGAGAAAATTGTTAAACGTCCGTTGCACGGCATGAAAATGAAACCATGGACACTACAGGTTGCATGCGAGGACGCTTGTAGAATGGATTAAGGTTGCATGGTACATATTCGTCTTGCATGAACTTCATTAACGATGTTGTACCTAAGAAAGGGTTGCATGTTACATATTCGCCATGCATAAATTTCATTTCATCAAAGTTGCATATAGAAAAGGTTGCATGTCATATCAAAGCATGAAATTCCATTGCATTAAACGAAAGGTTGTAGGCATAGTTCCTTGATGTAAATATTTGTGGGTTTTATACAAGTTATCCTCCAATTTGTCAAATCGTCATAACTTTAGCGAGAAAAGAAGGGGTTATTGCAACCCATATAGTTGCATTGAAGGAAAAGTCTACGTTTGCATACTTACGTGGAACGTTGCATCCTGAATCTATTTATTTACACCCTTAGAACAAATCTAGCATCTCTAAGAATAGATCATTTCTTATCACAAGACAAGTAGACCAATTTGGTAGATCATTTGTGATGTTATAACCCTCAAGGCGGTTCGTAAAAGCATAACTAGTCGATATGATAAACACCTCAAAGTGCTAGCTAGGGCTTAGCTAGAAATTTTGCCTAGTATCGTACTTGGACACCAAGTTGAGACCCTCAAACCCAAAGGTCCTACCCACATTCACGGAATGTTTGGGTTAATTGGATGCCCATGCAAACAATGATCTAGGGTTTCTACCCTAAGGATCAATCGACCTAATGTTAAAACTCGGATTGAGTTTGGAAACCCTAGGACCGTTGGCCTAGTATAATTAGGGTTGGGTTGGGTAAGAAGACACCCCAAACCCTACATCTTGACTAAACATAATTCCTTGACCAGGAAACGCCATTCAATGGGTGAAATGATCCCATGAGTTAGGTGTGACACTTGTGCAATAAGTTGCAACATCGCATGGCTTTGTGGTTAGCCACAAGATAAATTTGCCACTCCTTGGAATAATATTGGCAAGTGCAAGTCTAACTTGCAAGAGGATGAGTAGTCTTCCTATTACATCACCTTTCTTGGGATGATTTGCCAAGTTAAGGAAAGTTATGTATTGCTTAGTAAGCAAAGGATCAATCAAGTTAGAGCAACATGGTCGCCAAGATTTACTGTCTTAACTTAAGAAACCTAAGCTATTGGTTAATTTGGGTTGATAGGGTATGACCCTAACCCAAGGATAAAAGGGTAAAAAACAAGCCCTTGGGGATCTTGCCAAGTCGCAATTGATCCCGGATCGAATGCTGGATGCATTCAGAGAGAAGGATTCACTCCTTATAGTAGTTGGCAAAGTAAAACGACCACTGGATTGATTGCGTTTGTAACAATTTAGGAGCACTGTTTGCATTGTTTTCTCAAGGAACTAAAGATGAAAAGATAATTAATGCTTCAAGTTGAAGGCCTGAAGGGAGAGGCAGCATCATCAGTTACCCCCGACTGTCTGCCTGACCCTAACCAAGAGGGTTGTTAGCTGCACCGGGAATGTGGACCGAACCCGCTGCGAGAGGTCTCTCCGTTGGGCGCTACTTGGAGCAGGAGGATGCTTGGGGGCCAAGGGGGCTCTGACCATAAATTCCTTGCCTTTCGGGCCCTACACAAGAGGCCAATGCGACTTGGATTGGATCTCGAGGCCCGTATACTAGTCTACGGGCAGAATCTTAGATTGGTAATCCCTGAGGATTGCTGGATAGCCTTCGGATGGATTATGGATAGCCTTCGGGTGGATTATAGATTGCCTTCGGGCGGATTATGGATTAGCCTATGGGCTAGACTATATGATGTCTTCCAAAGATAAATAAGATCAATTGTTGAAAAGGAACTTGTTTAACACTGTTTTTCTATGTCAGTGCTAAGATTACGTGAAGGAACCAATGACTAAAAGGCTAATAAAGGAAGTTGTTTTATGCGTGTCCAACTAAATGTGATAGATAATTAGACAACTAAAGCAACCCTGAGGAAAGTGTGGTGGATGTGGCCATGGGTCCGTCCTACGGATGGGTGGTCCTGGTTGGTCAGGAACTTTTCTCAAACCAAATCGATAACAAGGAACTCTTCTCGAAGGAAATGGGCAAGAAGAAATGTTGACCTAGAATCTAGGATACTAGAATCCCAATTTATGTTGTTTTAGGGGAACGGAATGGGACTATGTCTTATGGATAGAGAGGTTGAGCTTTGCATCCCTCTCGTTTCCCATTCTCCTTGAACCAAGTGCAGCATGAATCCACTTTGACCCTGACGTTTCTGCGTAAAGTAGTTCGCCTAGGGTTCGATGCTAGAGCTGCCGTTCTAGGAATTTGACCACTAGGAGAACCCCCATTCAAGTTGGTCCTAAGTGGGAACGGCCAGAATGCTTCCGTTTCATGGCAGACTCGGGAGGACCTAGATCGCAAATCCCATAACATTCCATGGGAGTGCCGGGCGGCACTTTCTAGTCTCTCTTCCTGATGGGCTACTAAGACGTGTCCTGCAAGCAAATAGGTGGACATGTTACAGTTGGTATCAGAGCGAACAAACAAAGGATCTGTCTTTATAAGAAAACTTAATAAGGTGAAGTAAAGAAAATGCTATTGTAAAGAACATTTCCTTACTTATCAATGCTGACTTGCAGAGTCATGAAGCATGGAATAGATTCTTGGTGTTCAAGGTCATGTTTATGACAGCGATGCATACTTCAGATTATCGACGGAGGCTCAATATGATGAATATCCTAGATTGCATCTACAATTCATCACCCTTGTACATGGAACAGAGATGGATGGGTGTTTCAAGTATCTATTACATAGCTACCCATCGACTTGCATACCTTCGAACCAACTTTAAGATAATCAAGTGGATGGAGGACCTAAAGATTGTGAAGCTATTCGTCTTTGTTGAGGCTCATGCAAATGCAACCCTACATGTCGGAGGTCGAAGGGTCAAGCAGAACGCGTATGTGTATAAGGAAGTGACCCGAATAATCCCTGTCAAGAGAATCAAGGTTTTGGGACGTTATGAAAAGAACAGGGATCAAAGGAAAGGATACCCTAATCTTCCAATGACCTATCAATTCCTGAAAATCCATACTATTACTCAGTTCTAGTAGCTGAATGTAACACAGTCTTATTCTCCTCGAATTAATGTATTAGCTTGTTCCATTTTCCCAAGAATAATTGTACTTCGGAAGGGCTATGCCCATATAAATGAAATAAGACTCTTTTTATCATGACTATGAGTATCGATAAAGAAGTTAAGTGATTACGTCACTTGGCTAAAAGCTGAATTGGGCATGAAATGTAATGTGAGGAATGCTTAGGAAGTTTCAATGCAAAGAAAATTATTGCCCAAGTGTATCCTTAGGTGGAATTCTTACTGGGAGGAAAGTCAACTTCGATCAGATTCAGGGTCATGAACCTAGGTATCCATGAGTATTTGCTCGGGATGGATTGGCTTAAATCCAAGGATGCCCACATTCATTGTGGAAAGGGCCAAGTTTCCTTTCGAAATTCTGAAGGGGAATTGGTCACAACTCTAGGAGAGGCTGGAAAGCCAAAAATTCAGTTGGCCAAAGCATCTCAGATAATAAAGGGAGTTAGAAAAGGGACTACATGTCTACTTGATTAAGCTTAATAAGCTAGATCAAAATCAGGAGTCTAGTGAAGAACCTTCATGGCTAAAGGAGTACGTGGACGTATTTCCTGAAGAGCTAACAGAACTTTCACCTCAGAGGGAAGTCGATCATGAAATCAAGCTAGTGCCAGGAGCTGCACCAATTGCAAAGAGGCCTTATAGAATGTCCATCCCGGAAGCAATTGAGCTGAAGGAGCAACTCAAGAAACTATTAGATCAGGGCTACATCCATCCTAGCAGTTCACCATAGGGAGCTCTAGTGTTGTTCCAAAAGAAGAAGGATGGAACACTTCAGCTATGTATTGATTACAAAGGGTTGAATCAATCAACCATTAAGAACAAATATCCTATTCCAAGAATAGATGAACTTCTTGACCGTCTTCAAGGTGCAAAGATCTTCTCCAAGATTGATCTCAGGTCTGGATACTATCAAATAAGGATCAAGGAAGAAGATATCCCAATGGACACTTTGAGTTTCTAGTCATGTCATTCGGGTTGACAAATGCACCTGCCGCCTTCAACAGGTTAATGTAGGATATCTTTAGGCCATATCTTGATGACTTTGTACTCGTCTTCTTCAATGATATCTTAGTCTACTCCAAACAGGAAGAAGATCATGAACCCCAGCTTCACATTGTCCTTGAGACAATGAGAGCACACAAGCTTTTGCTAAGAAAAAGAAGTGTGCATTCTTCAAACGTCAGATTGAATATCTGGGATTCATCATATCATCAAAGGGAATCTCAGTGGATCCAGCCAAAGTCAGAGATGTTCTGGAATGGCCAATACCAACGACTCTCAAAGAAATACACAGTTTTCTTGGATTGACAGGATGGTACATGATCTTTATAAAAAACTATGCTTTGATTGCAGTGCCTCTGACGATCTATTGAAGAAGCAAACATCGATTGTATGGTCAACTGCTGAACAATATAGCTTTGATAAACTAAAGCAAAGTTTGGTATCAGCACCTATCCTGAAACTTTTGGACCTCAATAAGGAGTTCGAAGTAGTAACTAATTCTAGCACACTTGCCTTAGGATGTATGCTTATGCAAGAAGGTCATCCTATAGCATACTCTTCAAGGAAGTTGAAGAGCCATGAGAAGAATTATGCTACAGATGATCTGGAGTTGTTAGCTGTCATCCATGCTCTCAAGCTTTGAAGACACTACCTACTGGGTAACAAGTTTACCCTAGTGACGGATCATAAAAGTCTTAAGTGGATCTTTACCCAGAATGAGCTCAACATGAGGCAACGTCAGTGGATTGAAGTGCTGGAGGAATATGATTTTGAAATCAAATACCGGCCTCAAAAGGAGAATGTAGTTGCCGATACACTTAGTCGCAAGGCATTTCTAAATTCTCTAATCTTGCAAGATACATCAACAACAAGATCTCTAGCCATAAAAGTATCCATGCCAAACAACCCAATACTTGAGCTAGCTAGAGAAGAGGCATGCCATGATCCAACCTATCAAAAGTTGCTAAGGGAGATCCCTATCAAGGATCAAGACCCAAAACTACTGGCAAAGTATCAAGAATTCTCTATCAATAGTAGACTTGTCTACTATAGAACAAGATTATGTATATTGGCAAGCCAGTCACTCAAACAAAGGATACTTTGGGAAGCTCATGATTCGCCTTTTTCAGGACATCCTGACTATGCCAAGACCCTCAATGTAGTCAAAAAGAGCTATTATTGGGAGGGACTTAAAGGTGACGTTCTCAAATATGTCAGTGAGTGTTTGTCTTGTCAACGCATTAAGGCCAAACATGTCAAAATGGAAAGAAAGTTGCAACCACTTGACATTCCCCAAATGAAATGGGAGTTCATCAATATGGACTTTGTTGTTGGCCTATTCCAAGTTCAGGGAGGATACAACTCCATTATGGTCATGGTGGATATGCTAACCAAGGTTGCACACCTTATCCCTGTTAAGACAAACTATAAAGCCTCAGACATTGCAAGGTTGTTCATCAAGGATATATTCAAACTGCATGGGTTATCCAGAAGAATCATTAGTGATCGTGATTCTCTCTTCACATCATACTTCTGGAGGGCTAGCCATTGGGACTCAACTCTGTTTTAGTACAGCTTGCCACTAGTTGAGTTTGCCTACAATGCTTCTTACCAACAAAGCATTCAGATGACCCCTTTTCAAGATGGGCACGATTGTCGAAGTCCTTTTCAGATCCAACCCTAAGAGTTGAAGCTTCAAGGCAGATGATGGAAGATATGGATGACCAAATGTAGCCAATAAGACAGGACATCCAAGCCGCCAAGGATAGACAGAAGGCATATGCGGATTTGAAACGTCAAGATAGAACCTTCGCTGAAGGAGACATGGTCTTCATTTGCGTCCACCCAAAGAAGAGTTCCCTATCCTTAGGTGAATGCAAGAAGCTAAGTCCAAGGTATTGTGGACCCTATAAGATTCTCAAGTGCTTAGGGCCTAGTTCTTATAGACTTCAACTCCCTGAGAACCTAAAGGTTCATAATGTATTTCATATCAACCTACTAAAGAAGCATGTACCTAATCCTAGCCATGTACTTGATGATCAACAAGTTGTAATGCCTAGCCAAGGAGTCCTTGAGCTACGGCCTGACAGGATCTTAGATGTTAGGGAGAGGCATTTGAGATCCAGAACCTTGAGAGAATATCTCGTCCAGTGGAAAGATTATCTCGAGGAGGATGCCACTTGGATGGATGAAAGTGCTCTCAACCATCAATACCCCCAGTTCTTCTTGAGATGAGGACATCTCGATTCTTCCAAGGGGGAGAGAATGTAATATTTCCACCCAAAGATATTATAGAACTTGACCCCCGCACGCCCATGTAAAAGCTGTGCAAAGTCATCTCCCGCGTCGACAAATGACAGTGGCTAAGTTTTTACTTCGTGCACCAATAAAAATCCCCATCCGTGATGAGCAATTAAGGCTGTGGCACGAAGACCGCAAGCCACGCAAGAACACCCTTATTGGATAAAGGTAAAATGGATAATGATGAAAATTTAGGCAATTTTTTTCTAATTAGCCCTTTCCCCAGTTGATGCATCGCTAGAGGAGAGGGAGTGTGTAAGGGAGTTAAGGGGAAGTGTGGTGGTGGGGAGCATGAGGAGGGAGAGGCATGCATAGGCCACGTGGTGGCTACCTCTTCCCCCCTCCCCCCCTTAGGCTATATGAACCCCCCCCTGTGGCACAAGCGGGAAGAAGGAGGAGACAAGGAAAAAGAAGGATGTCATGTTGTTGATGCACGAAGGAAGAAGGGAAGATCGTTGTATTGCGGCTTCTGTCGTCCTGCGCCGAGCTGGCCGCCACCATGAAGTCCGACGGACTGCCGCTGCTGCCGCGTCGCTGATCATCATCAAAGAATCAATCTCCCCCTCATCATCAATCTTTCCCCCCCTTCCAATCATTACATCTCTCCTCCCATGTAATTCTGGGAGACAGAAGCTTCTAAAGGAAAACCTCTTAAGCCTTGTGCACGCGATCTTTTCCCGGGCCTTATAACCCACTTCCAAAAAGGGGTATTCCTACATAAGGGAGAAGCGGACAAATTTTGAAGCTGTTTACCAAGCTTGGAGGGAATTGGCAGATCGTGTAAGGGCGAAAGCAAACCCGGAGTCCAAGCACACTACATCTACTATGGCTCCAAAGTCTAAGTCGCAAGGCACACACGTGGAAGATTCGAACCCAAGTTTACATGTGAACATCCCCATGGATCCACAAACCCACGTTCTTGAAAGTCTAATTCCGCGTTGGGCATGTTTAAAATTCATAGGGAAGCTATGAATATAAATTGCTTATTCATCTTACGAGCATAGTCCCATGTTGCCATTTTGGTGCATTTTCAAAGTAATGAGCCTAAACGCATATTGCTTAGGGTAAAAGATGAAATTCTTAAGTGCTCAAGGAACTAAAGATGGAAAGATAATTAATGCTTCAGGTTGAAGGCCTAAAGGGAGAGGCAACATCAGTTATCCCTGACTGTCTGCTTTCCAATTTGGAATGCACAATCCTACCCAAAATGTTTCTACTAAAACCAATATGGCCATATTCCCAAGCATTGTCGACAACTACAAGCAAATCATTAAGTACAAAATCCTCAAGTCCAATTAGCTTATGCAGAAACCTTAGTATCACTTTTGAAAAACATCTGAGTAGGTGGCTGATGGAAGGGAGTCCCCTTGCAGATTCATGCTTCAGCAACTTCTGGATGCATGGTGTGTTCAATGTTGGGTCCAGACCTTGGACGCACCCCATGAAGCACTTTTAGATTCAGATAGCACCATATCCTCTATTAGCCAGAATTTAGTAAAGCATTTAGGTATTTCCAGAGCACAACCACTCCCATCTCTATATTATTTAGAGATAATAAAGAAGTATATCACTCCCACACTATAGCCCATTGCACCTTTCATGTATCACACAAGACATACACACATGATTTTTATGTATTGTCACGTCAATTATTTCCTTTAACTCTGGGTTGTGACTGGTTTGTCAAAACTCAAGACCGTTTGAACTTTGATAGCTAGCACTTAGTCTTGCCCAAATCTCTTCCGATACCCATGATGGGTTCATCATGAGGCCCCAAATTTGTCCAAACACAAAGCACATTAGTTTATATAACTGTATGCATGAATGCTATTCATTCTTTATTACACAAGTTCCCTAGGCTCTTTCTCAAACTCGAAAAGACCACCATAATAAATCTTCCAATCCATCACTCCATTAATACGGGCAATGCTTCCCTAGTCCGCATGGCATTCGATGATGGTCTCCATTGGAACAGCAAAGGATTAATGACATTGTTCAAGACATGGTCAAAAAGGGAATCATTAAGCCTTCATGTAGTGATTGGGTTTTTTAGCCTTTTTTAGTGAAGAAAGAAGATGGCACATATAGGTTTTGCATTGATTTTTGCCCCTTCAATAAGGTAATCGTCCACAACCTCAACCCATTACCTCGTGTTGATGATATTCTCGACCGGTTAGGCAAATCTAGATATTTCACCTCCCTTGATTTAGCCTCTGGGTATTGGCAGATTCCCCTTAATCCTTAGGACACTCACACAATAGCCTTCAAAACCCCTATGAGCTTGTATGAATTCACACATACCTTGTGGCCTCTCAGATGCTGGCAGTTCATTTCAACAAAATGTTAACTCAAATTTCCACAACCTCATCCTCAAGGATTTTCTCCTTGTCTATTTTGATGATATCCTATGTTGAGTGTTGAAATGACCTATTTTTTGGCTGATTTTTATTGTTTTTGGGAGCTGAACGATTGATTTTATGAGATGATTGATTGGTTTGGAAGTGGTTTGAGAGTGTTTTCGTTTGTTTGGTCATGATAGCTTCTGTTGAGCTTCTAATTTGTTCTGTTTTCTCTCTGTATGGAAGGATGGAGTATTGATTGATAGGGTTTGATATTGTTTTAAAGCTTATTGAGTGATTTTTGATGGTTTGGAATGGTTTTCGTATGAGTTATGTGGTTCTGATGCTTTCTGTTGACCTTCTGTAACTCTCTGGTGAGCTTCTGATGAGCCTCTGTAGACCTTCTATATGCTTCTGTATGTGTTCTGTTGGATGAGAGTGTAGCTTGGGAAAGTTTTCTAGCCTTGGAAAGAGGTGAAAAAAAGTGCAAAAGAGCTAAAAGAAGTCAAAGAAGTAGCTGCTGAAGACTCAAGTAAAGACTGGAGTGAAGTGACAGTGGTGAGCTATGAAAAGACACTGTAGTGGCTCTGGTGCCTCTTCATATCAGACATACCTCTTGGGAGGTGTATCCACGACCTAAGAAGGATTAGTGAGGGTTATTATTGAGTGATTGTAGAGAGGATATGATGTATTATTGATAGAGAGAGAGAGAGAGAGTCAGAGATAGTCAATTCTATCAAAACAGTGTGATTGTATATGAGAGATTGAGAGAGAAGACTATGAAGACATTGAAGATGAATACTATGTGATTGATTTCCATTCAAAGATGGTGTATTTCTTTGCTTTCTTTGTTCTATTGATGGATTTTGTGAAGATGTTGAAGATTATAGTTGATTCTATCAAATCCGTGGGAGATCTACATGATGCTGCATGAAGATTTGTCGTGCCTGGTGTTCTTTTCTTCATTGTGATCATATAAAACCTAATTAAAAAGATTATTGATGTTACAAGATAGATTTTCTTGCAAGATAATTCTCTTTTCCTTGGTGTTCCTCTTGGGGCTCCATGTTTTTGGTGCGCAGCCGGGGAATCTTGCCATCAACAAGCACTAGAAGAGGCTGAAAATGAAGGAAATGGCATTGCCAAGAAGAGAAGAATTCAATGGATGTTTGTAAAGTTCCTTCTTCCACTGAAGAGTTGGAATTTCTCATTATCAAAGCCACTTTCCACAATAATTTCATCCCACAATGGCAGAAACATATCACCATCATGATGCATGCTCTATGTGGTGGACAGTTTCCTCTTCCTGTTGAAGCAGCAGAAACTTGCATCTTGGTGGCAAATTGTTTGGGAACAAACTGAAGAGTAGAAACGGAGAGAATGACCATCCATGGAAGATTTGGCATTCATTGAAAAGTTTCCAGATATCATCAAGTGGGAAATAGTCCAGAAGCTTCAGAAGTCTTGGTCTGTAGAGGTTCACGAAGACAAAAAGGAAAAAAGTTGGAATTTGTTCGTGGATGCTCAACAGCAAGATACATGGGATGCTTGGTGCACTGATAATCTTCTATTTGTCCAATTGGCAACCCACTGGAAGTTGGTAGACAGAGTGTTCTTTACAACATACAATGTTGAAACCATCAGAAGCTGGCATTACTATGATGATGGCACCACCACAATGCTCAGACGTATGCATTTTGACACCTTCAAAACCGAATACTTTCCTCTGTGCAGTGGCATGAAAGCAGAATTCAGAGACGTTGAAAAGGAAGAAGTAGAAGAAATGTTGGCAAGAGAGTCCTCCAGAGACTGAAGCCTTCTGTTATCCCTCTGTGGAGCACTAACAACATTGTGGAGCCAACCGCCTGATGAATGACGCAATAAAGAGGCAAGCGTTAGAACGAGTCCAGAGGTACGTGAGAAGAGAGAAGGCAAGAATCAAAGCTGAGAACGAGCTCGCAGCAGAAGCCACCTTTGACGCCCTTGCGGAACTCTTTACAGAAGTCCCAATGGCACATCAAGCCCTTCCTCCTCTTGCTGGTGGTCCACTTCCAAGCCAGATCCGTCCTGGAAATATTGATGACAGGCCAGCGAATGTAGTTCCATTGCCAGTTTTAAGGGAGAGTACAATGAAGACCCTAATCTTCATGTAGCAGAGTTTATGGTAGCATGTGTGGCTAACAATGCCAGAACCCCTGAGCATTGGTTAGCAATATTCCCCGCCACTTTCAAGGGTGCGGCGTTTCGATGGTATGAGAGACAAGCAGCATGAACTTTTGGCACATGGGACGACCTGAAGTTGGCCTTCCTCACTAAATTCAGGCGTGAAGGTTTTGAAGAGCGGATGCGAGAGGAATTTATGAATTTAAGTCAGTCCTCTGGAGAAAGAGTAGAAGCTTATGTCTCACGAATGGAATCCATCCTGAAGAGATGGACTAACCATAATCTAGATGATGGCATTCAGAAGGGGGTGTTTCTCAGAGGATTACAACCAGAAGTCCGTAAGTTTGTGGAGCTGCAAAGACCAGCCACACTGCAAGCTGCAACAGAAGGTGCAAGTCTGTACGATGAAGTGGAAGCTAGATTGGCAATGAATCCAGGAAGAGGAGTCCTACCTCCTCTGATGCCAGGAATGATGTACCCACCAAATTCAATCCCAGGGACTGTCCCCTACCCCTACCAACAGATGCCCCCAGTATCACATTACAGTGCACCAAATCCATAGTAGCCACAATCAATGCCTCAAATGATGGTTCAACCACAACAACAATGGTCCCAACCAATTTTCCCAATGCCAAATCAGCAGCAACAGAGGAACCCTACCAACTGGAGCCAACAACCAACAGTTCAAACAGGAGCTCTGAATCAGAATCAGAACAGAGACCCCTCTGCACCAACCCAACCTGTTTATGCAGTGATTACAGAGACTCCTCAAAACCCTACTGCCAAGTACCTCAGGAGGAGAAAGCTTGCAGGATTATTTATCCAACTCAGTCGCAAATATCAAAAAGGAGTTGATGGATGTGATTACAGAGTAGCTACAAACGCTGAAAGTGAATACCACTAGCATATCCAACGTTACAGCAGCAGGAAGAGATGTGATGCGGTCAAATACTTGGTGTGGTAAGTGTCATCAAGCAGGCCATTTAGCCACTGAATGTACATGAAAACCAACCATTCTTGGAGCTTTCTGTTCCTACTGTTTGCGAAAGAACCATACAGAGGATATTTGCTCTTTGAAGGAGATGCATGATAGGAGAAGGAAGGAAGAAGACGCAAGATTCAACTTGTTGGAATCCAAAATGACAACACAGGATATTGGACCCAAGCCTAGAGAGTTTGGTCCTAATTTCGGTCCAAGGAGGTTTCCCTCTCGAAGTTACAGAGGAAGATAGTCTGGCGGTGGTCAGAGATCAGAAGTGGAGTGTTACAAATGTGGAGAAAAGAGACACATTTCACCAAATTGTCCAAATCCCAGAAGGCCAGTGGATTACAAGCCCTTATGCAGTCGATGCAAAGGAGAAGGCCACACTACAAAAGACTGTCCAAGCCCAGTCCCAGTGAAAAGCAGTGCTACTGATAATCCATCCAAGGCCCAAGAGCCTACCTCCAATTTAGTGGAATTGGAAGTTGCTGCCATCACGCGTGCAAAGAAGAAGAAACCACCTATCTAGAAAGAAAATAATCCTCCTGCCAGAACAGTGAAGTTCAATCTTCCACTAGAAGAATAGAATAGAACAGAGCCTGACAGTGCCGTACAGAGCAGTACAATGCCACAAGGAGTCACAGAGACAGTTCCAGAGACAGGACCAGAGGTCCAGGAGATAGAAGAGGAGGAAGTGCCACAAGTGGCAAAAGAAGGCCCCATGATGCCCCTGTTGGAAGAAAAAATAAAAATAAAAATGGGTATTGCCCCATTCCCTAACCGGTTAGAGAAGCCAGTGGATCCTATTAAGGAATACGATCTGGTCAGAGATCTAGATACCTTTAAACCAAACCTCACATTCCGACAATTATTGATGTTGTCTCCTAGTTGCCGAAAAAGGTTCAAAAGTATACTAACAAGAAGACATGGCTTAAGGATTGCTCCCTCAACAGCAACGAAATCCAACAAAGCTCCAGAGCCTGTAAAAGAAGTGGACGTGGCTAACACCTTCCTAGATTTGGGTACCCCAGAGACTGGCATGTGGATAGAAGGCTACTTTATTGCAAATGCACTGATTGATGGTGGTTCATCAGTGAACATTATGACGGATGTGACAATGAAGGATCTAGGCCTACAAGGTGTGCAACCAACCCAATGGCTCATCAGACTGGCGGATCAGAGTAGAATCAAGCCTTTGGGAATTCTCCCATATGTGAAGACTACAGTGGTGGCTGGAAAAGATTATTGGCTAACCTATCTGGTGGTGAAGCCAAACTCTTATGGTACATCCTACCCTCTGTTTACTGGGCAGACCATGGCTTTTTGAAGCCCGAGCAAGGACGGATTGGTTCAAAGGAACCTTGACCTTGGGTAGAGGACCTAATAAAGTGGTGCTGAAGCTATATGGTGCTCAAAAAGGACATGGATCCACCTCCTTGGAATTATCTTCTGACTCCCCTAATGAGGCTACAAATGGAACATCAGCACATGAAGATGCTGTCAAACAGATCCTTCCCAAGAAAACAGTGGCACGTTCCTTAACAGTGGATACTATAAACCAACTCCCAAAAGATGCAAAGCCCTTGACAATGGGTGAATACTTCCTGCCTGAACCAAGAATGACTTCTGAAATTACCTCTGACAGTGAGATAGAAGTATGGATGTACTGCTCTCCCTGTTACATGGCCACAGCAGAGCCAGAGACAGAAGTAGAAGATGAAATAGAGAACTTGTTCTTCTTTTACAGAGCTCTTACAGAGACAGAGACAGAGACCGAGACCGAGACAGAGACCGAGACAGAGACAGAAGAGGATAGAAATGATATTGAAGAAGGAGGTTATGAAAGTGAGATGGAAGATTCTATCCCACCCGAATAAGATATATATGAAGAAGAAGTTCCAGAAGCATCAGAAGTAGACGAGCTCATGCTGTGGGACAGAATGGCGATGGTACCATTTGGTCTGGTAAATGGATCTTCTCACATGCAAAATCTTTATAAGAAATGGTTAAAGAAGACCAAGCCGTCTTTCAGCAGTGCCTCATGCCGTCCTCAACCATCCTTGCCAAAGAAAGATGATGATGATGCACCATGCCAACAAGCACCAGTCTCACGATTCCAACAGGCATCAGAGGGTCCCTGTTTTGTGATGTTCCTGGACGCATCATCAGAAGATGAGTCTTCAAGCCAAGAGGTAGCTAATCTCGAAACCAAAACCGAGACAGCCGTGATCCCATTTCACCATTTCAAGGGGCAACCTAAGTCCTTACGGCAGGAAGACTTTGGGTCTAGTGGGACATCAGAAGAGGATACCACCCCCTTGAAGGAGTCAGATCTGTACCTAGAAGCAGTCCATGGGACCTTCATCCGTGAAGTAGAAGGTGAAAGGCAATTAACTTTTGTGGATGCAGATGGCACTGAACACCATTTGAAGGTGGGTAGCAGCCTACCAGAAGAGGAGTTGTCAACTTTGTACAACTTGTTGAAAGAGAATTTGGACGTGTTTGTGTAGGCACACTAATGCACCATTAACTATGCACCCTGGCTTACTCCCTCTGCACCATCCCCCTTGTCGATTTCTCAACCGGGTGTGAGATATGGGTTTCAATCATTATTTCTCGAGTGATATTCGTCATGGGGTGAATGACTGCTCTTTCATTCCATTTGAATGCTTGTGCATTGAGCGCAACATTCCTCGTCCTCCACAAATTTCATGCTATTCCTTCAACCAGCTACCTCCCTGGGTGTTGCCGCGTGGTCCCTGCCACGAAGAACGTGTGCTGGAGCGAACCTTGGTATCTCCTGCAGCAGCCGACAACGACATAGGACGTGCCATCGACAATCACCTTGATTCTCTACAATATGGGCCAAGTTTTTCTAACCCTACACCCTGTTTCTCAGTGACGTTCCTGTTTTAAGTGTGGGGACGTTAGCGTTGGCCTATTGTGTGGTCCTAGGTCCATGTTGCTCGGTTAACCTTGTCCGTTAAGGTCTTAAGTGTGGGGACACGTCCCTGCGCGTCTACATTGCATACCCCTCTGCATATGCCTCAACCTGCTAATGCCTCTATGCCATGACTTGCTTTTACCCTGATGGGATCCCTTCCCTACCCATCCGTCCATTTTTCACCCACCTTCGGGACTGTTCCCTTGCAGTTTTCCTTCATTCCCTGATTTTGTTGTCCTGCCATGTGCACGCTCCCTAGATTCCCCTAAATTCCAATCTAAACTTATAGCCATGTTTATCCCTTTGAACTATCCAATTTTTCTTTTTACCTACCCCTGTTCCAATGCACGGTTTTTGAGTTATTAATTTTTGAAGGATTTTGCACAAATTAGCCAGTTTTCCATGTGAACGTGCTTTGCTTGCTTCGGAACCGTAATCTGATGTCATAGCCCTGCCAACCACTTTCTCCTTGACATTTTTCCTTTTTACTCCGTGTCATTTTGATGCATGGTTTGTCCAATATTAATTTTTGCGGTTTCTCGAGACTTTTTTGTGTGTTTTTTTGACATTTTTTCATGTGAACCTGCCCTGTTTGCATCAAAATTCCAATTTGATTTGACAGCCGTGTACCCCGCGCCTTCCCCCACATTTTTCCTTTTTCCTCCAGCCTCTTTCGACTTCTGGATTTTTAATTATTCATTTTTAAATGTGTTTTCGGGTGTATTTTTGGTGTTTTCGCATGTGAACCCCTCCTACTTCCGTCGGAATTGCGTTCTGGCATGACAACCCTGTGCCACCCCTTCCTGCGGCCATTTTTCCTTTTTTTTGCATGTCATTCCGGCAAGCGGTCGTCCAATATTATTTTCCGATTCCATTTTCGGGTCTTTTTTTTGTTTTTTCCATGTAAACGCGTCTTATCTCAGTCAGAACCATGTTTTGACGTGATAGGATTGTCGGGCCCATCTTTCTGCACATTTTTTCTTCTTCCTGCACTTCATTTCGATGTACGGATCTTTTGTATTAATTTTTGTTTGCGTTTTTGGACTCGTTTTTGGTGTTTTTTGCATGTGAACGCCCTTTACCCCCCCGGAACCCCCGTTGCACGTTTCCCCTGTCTTCCCCCTGTAGTTGCACAATTTTTGTTTTTATGGCATTTCGTTTCGATGCCCGGATTGGGAGATATTATTTTTTTCTTATTTTTACGTGTTTCGCGCGACTCGTCTCGCGCGTGAACACGTTTCTTTTCGATTTTATGCGTCTCCACACGCCCCCGTCGCGTCTGCGTGCCCCGTACTGACATCCTGGCGCCAGTCCGATCCTGTCACGGTAAATTTTTTTACCCCGCCCCGTGCATGCGCGCGGGATGGGGACACGCCTTTCTTTTTTGCGAGGTCCCCACCCCCCACGGGCACCCACCCCCTATGGGCACCCTCCCCTATTCCCCCCCACACCCCATGGGCACCATCCCCACCCCGCATGGTCACCCCCCACCTCCCACGGGTGCCCTCCCCCCACGGACCCCCTCCCCCCCAACCACCCTTCCCCCCCATCCCATCCCTGCGTCCCCTCCTTCCTCCCTCCCTTCTCCCTCTCCCGTTCTTCTCTTCTCCCTCTTCATCTCCCTACTCCCTCCTCATCTCCATCTTCCTCCTCCTCTTCTCCTCCCTCCCTCCTCTCCTTCCGCCTGAGGCAGCCGCCCCCGCCCCCGCCCCTGGACGCAGACGCCGCCTCCCTGTGGCCTTCCGCCTGGTGCCTAGCCGCCTCCACCCATTGCCTCCCCTTGCTGCGACCGCGTGTAGAACCGCCCCCACCTCCCACGGGCACCCCCTCCCTCTTCTCCCCTCAGCCGCCCCGCCTGGCTGGTGTAGCCGCCCACTCCTGTGGCAGTTGCCCCCTTGGGCCCCCCTGTTTGCTGACGCTGCCGCCCGCCACCTGGCACGACGCCCCGCTACCTCCGCTGCTTCGTCGCCGCCACCTGCTGTGGACGCCCTGCCACGCCGCCTCGCCCGTTGGCCACGCCGTCGCCTTCCTCCTCTGCTTGGCGTCGCCTGGGTTCGCCCATTCCTCCCCACTACGTGTCCCATTCCCCCCAACCCCCCACAAGCCCCCGTTTCCCCCCACAGGCCTACCTACCCACACTCCACCCCCCCACAGGCCCCCGTTCCCCCCTTCTCACCCTCTTACGCCCCGTACCCCCCGTCGCGCCCTCCAAGACAAAAACCACAGAAACATGCACCACCCTGCCGACCTCTTCTCAGCCCCCTGTCCCACACGAAAGGGTGTGTGTGCGCGTGTGGTTGTGCACGTTGTTGTTCGTGTTCGTGTGCGGGAGTCCGTTAGCGGCTGTTCACGCGCGGGGATGCGCATTTACTGGTCCGTGCGATGGTGTGCACCAGCCGGCTATTCACACGCAGTTGACACGCAGTCCATTCCCGAGTATATTCCCGGATTTTAAATTTCCAAACCCGAAAAACCCTAAAAATACATTGAAAAATTAAAAAAAATAATTAAAAATCAATTAAAATCCAATAAATTTACAAAAAAATCTTTTAAAAATTCATAATATTTTTTTAGTAAATTGAAATATTTTTTCCAACCTGAAAATCTCAGAAATTTTTTTAAAGAAAAAATTTAAAAGTAAAAATTCTTTTAAAAATACACACAAAATGAGTAAAAAATCATTAAAATTGGTAAAAATACCAATTTAATTGTAGAAAAATTCCTGAAAATTTCATTACTTTTTTTCTTATTTTTGGAATATTTCCTAAGTTGAAAATGTTGTGCCATTTTATTCCATTATTATTTTATGAAAAAAATGCTTCATTAAATGTCTAAATTCATGAAAAATCCTCTTTAATTCCAAACACAAGCTGAAAAATCTGAAAAAATCCAGATACCTTGGTTCTTTTTGGATTGCTGACCTAAATTTTGGGATTGAGAAGTGCGCATTCATTGCATACACATACATTCACGTATTTTTCCTTTTATATTTTTTATTTTTTCCGTTACCCCAAAATTCATGTTTAATTTTTAACATGAATCCTAAACACCACCATGGCATGTGCACTCGCAGCAAACACACCTTTTTCTAATTAAAATCAACCAGCCGTTCACTTAGCACACGCTAAGTGCGCTTAAGAGGCACCTTAATATTTTTAATAATAATAAACCAGCCGTCACAAAAGCATGCGCTGGCAAAAAAAGCACTCCATATCACCTTAATTCTTAATAAATGAATTTTCATTTAGAGACCTCAGTCTGGTATCGAAGTCCGGGATTCGGATTAATACACCACTCCAACCTAATAATTTGTAATTAACATTTTAAGAAGAAACCGCTGTTTTCTTGTTAAGGTTTATCACTTAATTAAAAATGTCACCCATTTCTTAATAATTCATAAAATGAACCTTTCATTAAATTAATTCCCCCTCACTGCACTTATTTCCCCTTTTTAATGAACTCGCTTCATGGGATGGGTACGCGAAGTCTTCGGAGTTGTCTCCATGGTCAAACCTGATTATCAAAGTTGTGGTGATGATATGTGTGGGTTGTTGTTATGTTTTGGTTCAGTTTCTGTGTTACAGTTAAAGGTACGGTGTGTAGTTTTTTTTCTTTATTGCCTGATACAGGGATTTGGGTGTTTGCATGTTGCATAGCATGAAGCTTTCGGTCGCATATGTGTAGAGGTCATGTCAAAATTTTTCTAGGTTGTGGTTTGCTTGGGGATAGTTGGTCGAGTCACGTTTTACCACATTGGTTGATATCTTATTCTTGGTTTTTGTCTGTTGCTTTGCAGGCATTCTCTTTGTTTGTCTGTGTTTGTGGTGTGTGTGTGTAACCATCTGAATGGCGTCCTCTTGTACTCCTCCCCCGATTCAGTATCTTCCTTTGGCTTTACATGATTATTCTTTGTTACTAGATTCAGACGTTGTCGCTATAGCAGGCTTGTCCAAGTTTGTGAGCCTTTCTTTCCCACTGGTTCCAGATGATCCTACCATTTGTGTGACGAGTTTTTAACCTCTTACAGTAAGAGGTCTAGTCCAGTCCATGGCACTACTGTTCTTCTGACACCGAAGAGTCTAGGCAAGGCTCTTGGTCTGCCATATCGTGGGGAGTCTGTCCCTGCTGCCAGACAGTTGTTCACCAATGACGATATTTTGAAGCTGTTGCAGAAGCAGACTCAAGATGCTCTTGATCCGAAAAAGGTCATTACCACGTTAGGAGTGGGTGTCTCTATGATTTCCAATCCCCTATGGAAATAGCTATGCCAATTCCTTCAGGACAGGTTCATGCCTGCAAAATCCCCATCTCATTATCTTTCCAAGGAGTAATAATTGAGAGAGTTCCTTTACCTCCACTTGATCCTCCAGAAGTTCCTCCTCTGCCTCATAATGAAGATGATGATGTGATAATTGAGGATGATGATTCTCCTCCTCCCCTTGTCATTCAGAGAAAATGCCTCAAGAGGGTGGCTAAGTCAGTGCATATTCTTCCTCCTCTAGTTCCAGTAACAATTCCTGCCCAGTCTTGCAACACCTTGCCTGCATTCCTTCAGACGCCAAATCTTTTCAGAGCCCATAGAAACGAGATGCTAGAACTTACTATTCCTTCTGTTCACCGCCTGGTAATAGGAGATGCTATTCCGTTCCTGTGTAAGGATATCCAGAGTTCTATTGAACTTTCGACTGCCTGTATCCAGCAATTATATTCTTCATTTTATGATGAAGTTCAGTAGTCTAAGGAGGAACTGAATAAGACCAATACTGAGTTAGCCTCTGCTTAGGAGAAATTATCTGACCTTTGTACGCAAATGGAGCAGCAGACTAAGCTCGTCGATACTCAGAAAGCTGAAATCTCTAAGTTGAAAGCTGAGTTGGCAAAAGCTAGGTCTCAAGTGGTTGTTGCAACAGAGGAGAGGGATACGTTACAGAAGGAGAGTCAAGAGATGAAGGAGGTGATAGTTGCCCAAGCCAAGAAGTTTAAATCCATCACAACTATCTTAAACCAGAGCAATGCTCAAATCCAACAACTCAAAGATCAGTTGGCTCAGTCTCGGTCTAATACACAGAGTCCTGTGCAATCAGTTTCTCTTCTATCCCCTGCAGACTTGGCAGCTCTTCAGAGATAGGCTACATTATGTCCCTTATTTCAGGCCAAGGTGGAAAGATTGCAATCTCGCATGGATTTGTTATGGTCTTCTTTTGAGCGGTATCAAGAATATGTTCCACTAGATCATTCCTTTTTTGTTCATTATCAACAACAGAAGTTGGCCTTCTATATAAAACTTTCCACGATGGATTTACCTATTCCAGAGGATGGATGGAGTGGGGCTTGGTCATCAGATTTGCTGATCGAAGTAGTGAGGATGGTTTTTGAAGACTCTGTTACTCCAGATACGATGCTTCTGTCCTATGTGTATTTGAGGGGTGATTTACTAATTCTTGATGATGAAGATCTGGCTTGGTATGTTGGAGATGTGGTATTGCAAGCTTCTTTGTATGTTTGACATTTGGAGTTGAGGATTGATGAGATATTTCAGGGATATTCTTCAAAGGTGGCTGAGTGTCCTGAGTTTTCATGGCACACTATGGTTGATGCTATCATTTTGAATCACCGTTAGGTCAAAGCTTCAGCTCATGCCCAGAACACTAACCAACTGAGGGTGGATCTTTTAGCCTATCTCTCCAACCAACCTCCATTTTATACTTCGTTCTTTGAAGCCTATCATCGTAGATCAGCTTTAGGTCCGTCCTTACCATGCCTAACTCATTATCAACAAATGGCTCATAGGTATGATGCTTATATTTTTCTTTTTCAATCTAACCCAAAGGTCATTTTACCCCTTCTTTTCCAACCTCAAGGATCTCCTCAAATTCCTATATTTACTCATTGTTCTTTTATTGAAGATCGAGTTTTTCTACCTCCTGATCCTTGTCCTTCCCCATCCCCTAATATTCTATCAACTTTTCCTTCTTATCTTTTAACGCCTTTCTTAACTGAATCTCCTCAATTTTTAACAAATCCATCTTTAATCCATTCTTCATTTTATGATTTTGCCTATCCATCGCTTCATCCTCTTTCATTAGTCCCTCTTCCGTCTCCTAACACTTCTATTCCTAATCCTCCTTAGTTGGTTAGTGGGTATCCAGGTTTTGATTAGAAGATTCTTCGAAGAAGAGGCTGGAGTTCAAATGATTCCCTTACTGGACCTCAAATAAATTGGCCATTGATCCCAGGAGAATGGATAAGTGCTAGTCAGGCTTATCAAAATTACCTGCATTTTGCTCAGCAATATTCTCAGTCTGCAGATCCTTATGTGCGCTTAACTGCTCATTTTACTTGGTACCTAGCGTATATGCATAGGCATTCTCATAATAATTCAAAACCTATTCCAAAGTTGTGCATGAATGTCAATGTGAGCATTGATTCCCAGCAACTGGATGTATTGTACTTTCATGCCCTCTGTTTGCCTAGCATATACCTTGTCTTATTGGAAAGGATGTGCTGCCTTCAATTCTTTCACAATCCTCCCAAGACATTTGTAGATGAATCTTTGTCCATGGATCGCTTTCGAAATCACCAAGCTTTTAAAAGGGATCATCTTCATTGATACCTTTACAATGTATTATGGATGATTTTTAATGATAAATCTTTCTTTTTGGAGGAGTCATTCAGATGGTTGTGTTGTGTGTAGTGTTTGTGTTGTGGGTTAATTTATGTGATAAGATCGTGGTGGTTGCCTGGAAGATTTGCTTTCATGCGAGCTACATTTTGGAGAATTACGGTGATGGTGTTGCTGGTTGGATAGTTGAAGATGCTGATGCAGAAGAAGAAACCTCTTATATCCTTTACAAGTTTGTTGTGATTTCCAGTTTGATAAGAAGTGTTAATGTATAAAGGGTTTTACTTTCGTTGTATTCTTTATATCAGATACAGGTTATAAGTAGGGGTCATGGTTGGATGGACTGTTTTTGAAGATTTATTGAAGATCAAAGTTGAGCTCTTGAATGAACTTGCATTCCCTTTTTCCTAGGTCACGAGGACGCTTCCTTATTAAGTGTGGGGATATGTTGAGTGTTGAAATGACCTATTTTTTGGCTAATTTTTGTTGTTTTTGGGAGCTCAACGGTTGATATTATGAGATGATTGATTGGTTTGGAAGTGGTTTGAGAGTGTTTTGGATAGGTTGGAATGGTTTTATTAAGCTCATGATGTTTATTAGTAGAGATGTGAAGTTCTGTTGATGTTCTGTTTGGTCCTGATAGCTTCTGTTGAGCTTCTGTTTTGTTCTGTTTTCTCCTGTATGGAAGGATGGAGTATTGATTGATAGGGTTTGAGATTTTTTTAAAGCTTATTGAGTGATTTTTGATGGTTTGGAATGGTTTTGGTATGAGTTATGTGGTTTTGATGGTTTCTATTGACCTTCTGTAACTCTCTAGTGAGCTTCTAATGAGCCTCTGTAGACCTTCTGTATGCTTCTGTATGTGTTCTATTGGATGAGAGTGTAGCTTGGGAAAGTTTTCTAGCCTTGGAAAGAGGTGAATACAAGTGCAAAAGAGCTAAAAGAAGTCAAAGAAGTAGCTGCTGAAGACTCAAGTAAAGACTGGAGTGAAGTGACATTGGTGAGCTATAAAAAGACAATGTAGTGGCTCTGGTGCCTCTTCATATTAGACATACCTCTTGGGAGGCGCTTGAGGGTTATTATTGAGTGATTGTAGAGAGGATATGATGTATTATTGATAGAGAGAGAGAGAGAGAGAGAGAGAGTCATAGCAATTCTATCAAAACAGTGTGATTGTATATGAGAGATTGAGAAAGAAGACTATGAAAACATTGAAGATGAATACTACGTGATTGATTTCCATTCAAAGATGGTGTATTCCTTTGCTTTCTTTGTTCTATTGATGGATTTTGTGAAGGTGTTGAAGATTATAGTTGATTCTATCAAATCCGTGGGAGATCTACATGATGCTGCATGAAGATTTGTTATGCCTGGTGTTCTTTTCTTCATTGTGATCATATAAAACCTAATAAAAAAGCTTGTTGATGTTACAAGATAGATTTTCTTGCAAGAGAATTCCCTTTTCCTTGGTGTTCCTCTTGGGGCTCCATCCTAATCCATACCCGAGAACATCTATAGGTCTTGGAGGAAGTACTAAAGAGAGTGCAGAACTTTTATTTGCAGTGATCTAGGCTTTTACTAAATTTCACCCATATCTTCATGAAACCACTGTCACTATCAAAACTAACCATCAACCCATCATCCCTCTTCTACAAAAATCCCACCCACTAGGATAGCTTCTTCGATGGGCTTTGGCACTTCAAGAATATCATTTTACAATCAGATACAGCTGAATCTTGAGGGCCCACCTTCTTTAGGGTGTCGTCTCCCTATCAACTTCTTTTGCTTCTTAAGAAAATTGACATCCACAACTATTTGTCGATAATGTTCAGAGATCATATCGGTGTAGTGCTTCATCATGTCCTTAACTTCACCAAGGACATTAGAAGCACTCAACTCATAGCTGCAATCATCAATCTATCGCCCCATGGGCCTAACCACATGATTAGGAATCATTAACTGGGAAAACATTAGGATTCATTGTTTGGTTTCCACCACAATTTAGTGAGGCTGCCTGACTAGCCATAGCCATAGTCATGCTAGGAGGAGCTAGTAACATAGGCAAATTCGACATAATACTCCCTCTGCCACTCATATTTAACATGGGGTCCCCTTGACTCCCATTGGTCAAGGCCAAATTATTACCATTCTAGTTTATCCTTGCTGCATAAGCCACTTGCAAGCGCGACTCTACTCCTTCTGCTTGGGTAATGGCAATGTCAATATCGGCCAAAGCAACACTACTCAGATACATCTGGATATTAAAATCCAATCCATGTAGGAAATATTGCAACTTTGCAGCCGCTGGAATAGGAATATAAGCGTTAAGTTTGCAAAGAACTTGCTTTAGTTTCTTGGCATATGCCTGGACATTCTCATTTGGCTCTTGGCGTGTTACATTCAAAACACACAACCAGTATTGTCCACCCTTCTCAGGGGCAAACTCCCTACAGAAAGCCGTAAAGAATTGGGCACTGCTAGTTATGGTTTCGACTTCTAGACCGTGATACCACACTACCGCTCTTCCTTTTAACGTCATGTTGAAGAACATCATTAGGTGTCCTTCATCTTGGATTCGATAGTTGAACATGAGTGTTTGAAACTCCTTGATGTGGATTTCTCCGTCTTCTTCTGCTAACCCATGGAAAACGGGCAACGGTGCTCCTAATGCCGGTAAATCCAGTGTACCTGCTGGAATTGGGATAGGTTGTGCCATGGCTACAACCAGATTGACAACACGAGTTTGTATAGACAACACTACACCCCCACTTGTTGTGAGTTGATTAAGTGGAAATAGGGAAGTACCAAGACTTCCACTTGCACTGGAAGAGCTACTCGTAACACCTAGGTTACTAGAACCATTGCCACTTATGTGTTGTCATCGTGTTGGGGGTCAAATGTCTACCACCGGGGTTTAGAGCAGAAGAGGAGTGAGAGATTCAAAGGGGAGAGAGGAAAAAGATTGGGGTTTGATGGATTCTCGGGTTATGGAGGAGAGTAGATGAGATAGAGTATAACCAATATCTTATATAGCCGTGTCATACAAGTTTACCATAATAAACTTGGATCCGATTACATCAATAACCATGAGGTTTATGCATAGATCTATATCAGATTTTTTTCCATTTCCTACAACAAATTCAAGCTCTAATTCCCTCCATTTTATGAAGTTACATGTATTGAGACTTCAAGATACAAGGTATAGAGAGATAGAACTCATTACAATTGACATAGAGTCCAAAGGATGATAAATATGCATCAATAGAACCACAAATGTACTTCAGCCCTACATTAAATAAATAATTTCCAGCCCTCAAACTTGACTCAAAAATGTATACAAACTCATGGGAAAGTCTCTCATTACAATCTCAACCAATGCCCTATTGTTTCGGGAGCATTGTCTACACAAGGAAGTGATTAGATTTTAAGAAACCCCTTCGAATGAATGAGTTTTAATGGCTGCCCTATTTATGACAGTTTTTGGGAGAGCCTATTCAGCCCATACATTGGCAAAAATCACCTCTTGACTTGCCCCAAAGTCACTCAAGTACTTGGGCACAAGAAGGGCTTCAATGGTACATGAATATGGTAAGAGAATGGAAGAAGACGCTCATAAGAGCAGGCTGAATACTTTATCTCTATTTTTCCCTTTCATGGACTATCATACAACTCATTTTCATGTTACCAAATGGATGGGGCAAAAAGGACTCTTACCTTCTTTGTTTGTATCTCCTCTTTATCTTCAGTTTGCTTTGTGTTTGCATGCTTTGGAGCATTCACCATAGTCTTCAACTCTCCCTCCATCTTCCACAGGTGTGCAGGCTGAAAAATGTGCCGCAAAACACGGGCTGGACTCCTCTCCTTCTTCCACACAAAAAAGAGTTCATATAGATCATATACAAGTCATATAAGTCCTTTGCAACTATTACTCCATTGTCGGAGGGGATTTTGTCGAAAGGTCGAATCCACCGAGGATCAGAAGTAGAAGGAAGTAGAGATAGGAGATGGAAGAGAAGATGGAGAATACCCAAGTGATAAACACGACAAAAACAAATCACAATGAATTGAAACAATATGTATTGAAAGAACATGGAATCTTTGCTCTACTCAGAAGTAATCTCCAGGCATTAATTCTTTTGGAGCTCCTTCGTAGACCAAAAACGTGGATAAAAAAAATCAGCTCTTTCTCTGCTACCCGAAACCCAAATCTGATGGCTCCGTTGGCTCCGAAAGGGGGGTAAAACTCTAGGACACCTGATCATGGATCTCCCAGATCACTCCTTCTTTTTCTTTTAGTTCAATCTGCAGTTTTCAGCCCATTTACAGTGACCGCGACGCGCATGATTTCGTCAATATGTCCTTCTTGTGAAAATTCCCTAATTGGCTGAAAAAACAACTAGCTTTTTGCATGCCATCCTAATCTAGAAGCTTTTTCTAACTTTTTTAGATTTTTACAATAAATAATATAAAAAATAGACTAAAATTATTCAAAAATCTAGTATTTTTAGATAATTCATGCAACTCGTACTAATACTAATGGCTCAGATCACATTGACTCTCTAGATCAATAGAGAAGTCGGATGATGATTACTTCCATACATTTTCACACTATGTCCTCATAACATCACGGCATCCACCCCCTCTGAACCTACACATCCTTCGGTATGTGCCAAAATCCTAGTTGTCACCGGATTCTGAGTCCTCCTCATCCTCTACAACCATATCCTTTACTTCTTCATATTCCATATCTTCCTGGCTAGCCCCTGTATCATGGCCACTATTTTCTTCCAATTCTGGTAACTCATAAGCAGTAGATTCCCGCCTTTTGAATAATTTGATTCTTTTCCTTGCTATCGGAAGTTTTATGGCTGTCCCTTCTAGCTCATTTAATGCATAAGTAGCATTATCAAACACCTGTCTTACCATATAGGGTCCAAACCATCTCTTGGAAACTTTACACATGGCACTATGCTAGTTATCTAAACTGCTATCATAAACGAATACCCAATCCCCATCTTATATGGTTCTTGGTCTCAGTCTATGTCTTTTGTCAAACCATTTCTTGTTCTATACCTTTGCTGCCCTTAACTTTGTAGTTGTTGCCTCTATGTCTTCTAACTTTCTTTCCAACTGTCTAATGTGTATGGCCAACAACTCCTCTTGATTCAATTCCTCCTCCCAAGGTAACACACTCCATGTGACAGTCATCTCTTCTATAGGCATGATAGGTTTTTGACCATACATAAATTCTGCAAGCATATATCCTCTAATAGCACTATGAGTTGTTCTGTCAGCCCACAAAGCATAAGGGAGCAATCGTGGCCACTCTTTTATCTTCTCTCCACATGCTTTTTCCAATGCCTTCACAATAGGTGGATGACCTCTTTCACTTTTACCATTTCCTTCACGGTTATAGGCTGAAGTTAAAGCAATCTTTATCCCTAACTATGCAAAGAAATCATGAGCTTCATCTGCATCCAACTCATCCCTATCTGCTGTAATTTTTCCCACACAGCCATATCGACAAAACATCTCTTCTAAGAGAAAAGTACATACGGCATTTTTCATCTTAGTGTAAAATATACATGGCGCAGCGAATAGAATCTGAGAAAGAGATAGAGAGTACACAATAGATAAGAGGAGAATCAGTAAATTCTTTAACTCCAAACAACTGATACAAAGATGGCTCTGTCCACCCGTGCGCTTCCACTGTGTGAAGCTTAGATGGCGATCTAGACAAAAGATAGGTGAAGAGCTTAAGGCTAGCTGGAACAACAACTCTGACTGGGTGAAAGATGAGTGAGTGATGGCTGTGAAGGGGTTTAGCTTTTATAGCCTGCGAAGGTCGTTAGGTCGGTCTGCTGACCGACCTACCATATGAGCCTCCACTAGTCGGCCAGGGAATATTCCCTTTACCATCGGTTACTATGCAAGTCAATGCAATGTGCCTCGAGTTGCTACCAGGTTAACCACTCCATCTAACCCAAAGATTAGACCCACAACAGTCACCTTTTTGCCATCCGGTCACATAGACCTCATCTGATATACAAGTTAGGACTCAACCAATGTCCGGGCTCACATTTGGCTTCTCCTCATAATGGGGGCCTTACAACTTTGAGCACCATGGATCATTGGTAGCACCTAATGAGGGTGGGGCATTGATCATATCTAACACTTAGTACCTAGAGCTCTCCCTTCCACTTGATTAATCAAGTCTTCATGAGCAAGCACAAGATACCTCATTTGCCAAAGACTTGTAGGCATTGTGATAAATCCACCACCCACTTAAAATGAAGAGACAATGGATATGTGGGTTGCAATCCATCCCGATGTCTCACAGTTGAATACATTTGACATGTCATACATGTTTCCACAAAGTGAGCAACATCCTTATACATACCCTACCACCAATATCTTTCTTTGATCCTTGTAAAAGTGCCCCAAACACCTCTATGACCAGCCCACAAACTTTCATGAAATTCTTACATTACTTGTGAAGCTCTGTCACCCAAAACTCGCAATGGCATACTTTGTTTCTTTTTAGCATGTTTCCATAAGTATCCATCTTTTAAGAAAAATCCATAGGCTTTCCTCTTGATCTTCTTAAACTCCTCATCTGACCATTCATCTCTCTTTGTTAATGTACTGAGATATTGACCAATTCTCAGCCATTCTCCTGCATATTTGTCTTCCAGAAACACTTCTGCACAAGATGCAAAACATCTAAAGTGTCTTCTCTTTGTTGTCCAAGCTTCTGTTAATGCTGTAGCAACACTTTGCATTACTAAATTCACTCTTGCAACATCATTTTCAGCCATAAGAAAGTCATATTCTTCCTCCTCATCCATCATCCCATCTTCATTCTCATAGCGTGCTCGAGATAACATGTCTGCCACCACTGGGTTATCTCTTCCTACAATATGCTGAAATTCAAGGTTCAAAGATTTGATGTATGCAATCCACCAAATCATAGCAATATTCGGGGTAGCACAACTAGTAATCATACCCAATACTAGCAAAAAATTAGTCTCAATGACTACATGAGCACCCATAAAATACTCCTTATCACATTTAAGGGTTGTCACAATTCCCCATAATTCTCTTTTTACTTGTGGATATCTTCTTTGTCATTCAGTCAATACTTTTGCACCAAAGCGTATTGCATACCTTTCCCCTTCCTCATCATCTTGCCCAATTGCCCATCCAATCCCAATTGGGCTTGTATCAACAGTAATAATGATAGGCTTTCCATGTGAATAGTCAGCCTTTCTCAATGTAGGAGCAGATTTTAAGAGTTGCTTCAATTTCTTCATTGCTTTCTGATGCTTCCTTTCCCAATGAAATTTTTGACCTTTCCATAAAAGCTAATAAATAACATCGGCTACATGTGCAAAGTGAGGAATCCATATCAAATAGAACACACATGCACCCAAGAATCTACGCACCTCTGATACATTCGTGCATACATCTCGCATTCTATCAATCCCATCTATTTTTACTGGTGATGGCCTTCGCCCATAAGGCCCACACATATGCCCAACAATCAAAACCTCCTCAACTCCAAAGACAGATTTTTGTCCAGAAAGAGTTAAATGCACCTCTTCTAGACGTGTCAAAATCCTCTCACAATCCACTGCAACAAACTATCTACATCCATGAGCATCCATCTCTTCATTCTTTTCATCCACTGCACACCCTTTGATTGGAACATAATCCAAGAAGGGCATAGTCAATTGTGGTATAAAATCCTTGAGTATCCTATTCATAGCATTTGTCATGTGTGCCGCTGAGTTTGTTGCACCCTGTGGGAGAGTACACATCCGTACTAACCCCAAAGGAGTCTTCATGGTTGTGATATCCCTACTTTCAATTGCAAGTTGAAACTGATCATACCCCGAGTAAAGATCACCCAAAGAATAGATTGCTATGCCTGCAAAAGCCTCTGCAAATTCATCAACTACAGAACCTGCACCCACATTTCTTATGGTCACTTTATTGATCGGTTGCATGTCTTGAATAAATCTCAATGCCCCATTCTTTTTGGGCACAGTAGTAAACCAACGATTTGAGTACGGGGCTGAAGAAGGCTCCAAGATCTTCATGCAAATCTTTTCATTTAGCAAATCCACAAGCTTTGTCAAGTAAGCTTTAGGCACTGGAATAGGCCTCAAGTTCCATGGTACATGTAGCACAGTAAATATGACCATAGGAGAGAGAACATTTGGATCCACACAACCTATTTCACTTTGTTGAAATGCAAATGCCTTCCCATGTCTAGCCAACATCTGCATAAAACAGTTTCTCTCAGCAGGCAAAAGAAGCCCTTCTGCACCAACTTTCAATTCCTGTAATGTTTCAGATGTAAACTGATGACCTATATCTTTAGGATCCTGTAAGCTTGGCTGCCTTGACACTTTTTCATACATACCCTCACTCTCTGGTGGAAGTGGCAAAGCAATTGGTTTCACCTTTTTGTCAACTGTCTTATACTTTGTCTCCACAAGTGCTTCAGCCCATTGTAATCCTTCCTGCTGAGCAAACAATGCTATAACATCATACATATCCAAAGAACATACTGACAACACTCTGTTTTCAGCCTCATTTTCTACATGTATAGTTGCTGAAATTTCAGCCAGTGTCAGTAATATTCAGCCCATAAAAGATGCTTGAAATGCCATCATTTTTAGCTAACATCCCCAATGATCTTAGTTTCTTAATAGCCTGTTTCATAGATATGTGTTCAGGCCCACACATAGCTTCCATAGGCTTAAACCAACATGAATTGTTTGCTGTAAACTGAGAATTACCAATAGTAAATACATGCTTCATTTCATCAAGAGGCGAGTACACCCTCTGATCAGCACTACTGTAGCCCCGCATTACAACAGTGCTTAATGAAAATCTAGGTCTTTGAATTCCCTTGCATTTGGAACCAAAGGAGACTCTCGAAGCATATCAGGATTTCTAGGATGATTAACACAAATAGTAAGAAATTGGACTGCTTTCCTCCCATCTTTGCTTTTGACTTTTGCATAAACAAAACCATCATCAAGCACCTTTGTTTCCATATGCACACCTGTAATATAGGGCTGTCCCAAAATCACTGCATATGAGGAATTATCTTGTACAAAGAAGTGTTGCTCTTCCTGTACATCACCAATTGTCACTTTTACATTAGAACATGTAGCATAGAGCTCCCCTGAAGAATTATTTGCAGCCCTCATATGCCAACCATGATCAGTGTCCACAGGCCATGCACCATTTTTATACAATACCCACTCAATGACATTTATCTCAGACCCATGGTCAAGTAAAGCAACACAAGGAGTTTCACACTCCCCTATTTTCACTACCGTTTCAGTGGTAGCTCCAGCCCAATGATTTCTTGTGTAGTGACTTCGAGGAATAAATCCTAGAGTCTTTTCTCCATATTGTTGCATTTGCCTTACTCCACCATGCATATTGCTATAAGACAATGCATTTTCAGCCACTTTCTTCTCTTTTCCACTTGCTGTCCATTGATTAGTAGCATCCTGCATAGACAATCCTGTACTTACTTCATGCTCATATTCAGCCCGAATACCCAACAAACCAGTTTCCTCTTCAAATTGTAGCAATGCACTAGTGGTATCACCAAGAAAGTAACGCTTCCTTTTAATTATGCCAATGATCTCATCATGAAATTCTCGCTTGGCAATGCGAAGCACCTCTCCCAAGGTAAATTCCACCCGATTGTTTAAGATCCGTTCTTCAAGAACCTTCTTAAGATTTGTGGCTGTCTCAATGTCAGATTGCAGCTTATATCCTGGCCGTTTGCCCTTCTTTTTGCCCTCTTGTATGTTATCCCGTTTTTTCTTCGACTGACCTCTTTCATATCATGCTCGGGAGGTGGCTAATTTGCAGCTTTAGGCTAATCCATACTTCTTTTTGTCATTCTTTTAGATGTCCTTGCAATATCTTCATCTCTTTTTCGTTTTTCTTCCACAAGTACATCCATGTTTTGTACCTTTGCTAAATATGCATGCACTGAATATGCATCTACCGGTGATTCCCAACCAGTTATGCCATGAATGTCTTGCCTTGCATGAGATATTTCACTATCAGTGACCTTTCTCTTTTCAACTGCATGTAAAGCATGTGTCCATATTTCAGCCTTTGGACCAACCATCACTTGGCCATGCATTCTATCCAACTGTAGACCAAAAGTAGAAGCATGTACCGCCGCATAAGCATTTCAGACAGCCAAGTCTTCCAACAACTTCTACATACCTCCCTTTCCAAAATTCAAAGCAAGAGGCAATCCCGTTTCTTATGCATGGATCATGCCATCTTTTCAAAAGATAAGCTGTCGTGCCAAGGCCTCCTAATAGGCAGCACAATCCTTTCTCTGGTGCTGCAAACTGTCACACCACATACATCTTTTTCCAGGCGTAGGGGCTGCTGCCCGTCCCCTTTCCTCTTGTCCTTTTTCATCCAATTTTGCAACCTTCAATTGAAGATCCCACATCCCTTTGACCAATTCATCTAAGACATCTTCCCTAACAAAGGGAACAATAGCAGGTACAACCATAGGGTTAGCCACAGAAGTGGGTGGCTTACTGGATACTTCAACTGTCTTACCCATAAAAGTGGGCAAGCTAGAGACATGCAATCTTTCTCTTCTTCTATGTTTCTTCACAAGCGCAGTAACAGCTTCCTTGACATGTCGCCACTCTGTTTTCAAACCTGTCTCTGTAGTCTGATCCTCCAACAAACTATCAAGGTAGGAACTTCTTTCAAAGGGGTGGCATATGCCAAAAAGACAGAAATGTAGGAACCAAATGTAACATTTGTTACATTATCCCTTGTGGCTCTGACAAAGTGTTGATCCATTTTGGACAGAAGGTAGGAACTCGAATCAATCGTTATGCCTTTCAACACTATTCTAGAAGCTGTAAACAACTCCTTTGAAAGGTAATTAGAGGGTATCTTGGCATGCATAAACCTGTCCTGAATGAACTCGCATAGCTGCTTCCACAAAGGATTGGAGATCATGGAGACACTGATGCTAGAAGTGGTAAGAACCTTCTTGGGATCCAACACATCCTGTGTCTTCTTCTTCAAAAATTTAAGGATATCCTCATTTGAGAATAGTTGTTTAGTAGTAGGAAAAGAGTCTCCCCGATAGGGTAAAAATAGAGCCTTGCCCAAACTTTTAAGCGTCAATTGGACAACTGTTCCTCTGACAAGACCTGACCTCTTATTGTAAGAGGCTAGAAATTGATCACAAGTATCAGTATCCTCTGGGATGAGTGGTAATGAGAGTGTGATGAACTTGGCTAAGCCTCCTTTGCCAATAAGTTCAGACTCCAACAATAAAGAATAACCGTGAGAGACCAATGCGACGTACTAAACTAGAGGAGGAGCTTGAGGCGCCATTCGAATAAATTACACACACACAAACAATCAAAGTGAATGCATGTGAAACAACAGAATATCCATTAAAAAGAAATCCACCAGAATAAGCACACACAGACATGACTGACGGATTGTCCACCCCAAACAATCCACATCCTAGAAAAAATTCGGCATGACCTCTACACATATGCGATTGAAAGCTTCATGCTATGCAAGATGTACAAATACCTTGAATCCCCGTATCAGTCCAAAAAAAAAAAAAACTACATACCGCACCCGTAATTGTATCATCCAAGCAAACCATAATACGCCAATAATCCACTCAGGACATAACCAGACTTTTGTAAGCAATGACAGCTCAAAAGACTACACGTGCCCATCCCATGAAGCGCATTTATTGAAAAAGGAAAAAAGTGCAAGGAGGGGAATTAGGTTAATGAATGGTTCATTCTAAGAAATTACTTAAAAATGGGTGAAATTTTATTAGGTTGTAAACCTTAATAAGAAAATGGCGGTTCCTTCTTAAAATATTAATTACAAATTATTAGGGTGATATGGTGCTTGAAATAAAACTCGAAATTTGATACCCAAACTCATGTCTCTAAATGCATATTCATTAGTGTGTGTTTAGCACTTATTGTATAGTGCATGCACTTGTGACATTGGGTTCATTTTTAATAAACTTAGATGTGTTTGTAGCACACGAAGTGCATGCTAAGTGAATGAGTGGTTCATTTTATTTGTTTAGAAAAATGTGTGTTTGGTATGAGTGCACGTGGAAAAGTGGGTGATTTAAGTTTATTTTATCAATTAACCATGGTGAAGGGGTGACCAAAAGAAATTAACAATACCTGGCAAGGGTGTGTATGCAAGAGACTGAGGGTGCACAGATGGATCTTAAGATGCAATGAGTCCAACAAAAAAGTAAAAGCCACTACTGGAAAAAAATTAAACACCTTATTTTTTTAAAAATATATATCAAGGCGAGGTCAATAGGGTCATATTTGGTTTAGTCAATTCTAATTAGTATTTGGGTGTTGTCATTATTTTTATTTTTATTTATGTGTTTATTTATTGTTTGTTTATTTTATTTATTTTTAATTTTTGGTTTATTATGATTTATTTCTTTAAAAAAATTAATAACTAGTTGTATACAATCAACCCTGAGTGAGGATTGAACCATCAAGCTTCAACAATGGATCTCTATTTTTCAGTATTTTTTTCAACCCATTTTTGGAATTTAAAATAAAATTTCTATGAATTTATGTAAAAGTTTAATATTTTGGTCTTAAAATAATAGAGTGATAATGTGGCAAGGATTTTTCAAATGATAAAATATTCCAAAAGTAGTCAAATGCATTAATGAAATTTTCTTTGACTTTTTTGAATTTAATTTTGATTTTTTGTGAATTTTTCTCAATTTTCAATGAATTTCGAAGGATTTTAAGGGTTGCTAATTTTATGTAATTAATTCTCTACATTTTAACAAGTAAGATAAACTAGAAAAATTTCCAATTTGCTAAGGAAAATTTTAGCGATTTTTTGTTTTTAATTGAAATTTTAATTATTTTTTAGGATTCTAGGTGTTTTTTCGGGTATTAATGGGTTTTTGAAAAATAAAAAGGAGGTACCCGGGCTGCGTGTGAACATCAGCTTGTGCCCGGATAGCACGCACCACCGCACGGACAAATCCAGACACGCATCCCCATGCGTGTGTGCAGCTCACGAACGTGAATACGAACACCAACATGCGACGATGTGCGAACACTCGCAAACAAGGTGGAGGACAAGGGAGGGGTATGGATCCGACAGGGCATGGAAAAGGAAATAGGGTCAGTAGCAACGTGGTGCCAAATTTCTGTGGAAGAACGAGGGTAAAGAGGGCTCGAAGGGCGTGGCGAGGGAATGGGGACCAAGGGAGTTTTTTTTGTGTGAATGGGGTTGGGGGGGTGGACAATGGGTGGGCAAGGGGGGTTGGGCAGGGCTGGTGGATAAGAGGGATTTGGGCAGAGCTGGTGGGAAAGGGGGGGTTCGGTGGGCGGGGGGTGGACAAGGGGGGTTTGGGTAGGGTTAATGGGCAAGGGGGGTGGACAAGGGGGTGGTAGGAGGGGGAACGGAGGGCGGGCGAGAGGGGTGGTATGGTGGCAGCGGGGAGGGATGGAATGACATGTGGTGGTGGCGGCAAGTGGGCACGGAGGAGGGCAGTTGGGGCGTAGAGGCGATGGCAGCAGATCTAGGTGGCGGGGGTGAGCAGGTCCAGGCGCAGGTAAGGGAGGAGAAGGAGGAGGAGGAGGAAGAAGAACAAGAAGAAGAAGAAGGAGGACGAGGAGCAGGAGTAGGAGAAGAAGAAGAAGAAGAAGAAAAGGGAGGGAGAAGGAGGAGGAGCAGGAGAAGGAGGAGGAGGAAGAAGAAGAAGAAGGAGGAGGAGGAGGAGGAGGAGGAGGGTCCTCCTCCTTCTCCTCCTCCGTTGCCGCCTAGTTCGGCTGCGGACGTCGTTGCTGCCACCCAGACTGCCGTACGTGCCTGCTAGCCACCGCTACCACCTGAAATTCCATCCCTCCCCTCTCCACCATACCACCCCTGCCGCCCACCCCCCAGTCCCCCTCCTACCATCCCCTTGCCCACCCTACCCGCCTTGCCCACCAGCCCTATCCAAACCCCTCTTGTCCACTAGCCCTACCCAAACCCCCCTGTCCACACCAGCCCTACGCCCCAACTCCCTTTGCCCCCACACTCCCAATCCCATTCACACAAAAAAACAAACAAAAAAAACTCCCCTTGGTCCCCCGTTCCCCCACCGTGTACTTGAAAAAACACCTAAAATCCTTAAAAAAGCATAAAATTTTCATAAAATTTTAATTTAAAAAACAAAAATAACTAAAATTTTACTTACCAAACTAGGCAATTTTCCTGTTTATCTTGCTAGTTATGATGTAGATAATTAATTGTAGAAAATTAACAACCCTTAAAATCATTCAAAATGCATCAAAAATTGAGAAAGACTCACTAAAAATCAATAAAAATCATAATTAAATTCAAAAAGATCATAGAAAATTCCATAAATGCTTTCGACTACTTTTGGAATATTATGTAAGTTGAAAAAGCCTTGCCACATGATCACTCTATTAGTTTAAGGCCAAAATGTTAAATTTTTACATAAATTTATAGAAATTTTATTTTAAACTCCAAAAATAAGCTTTCAAAAATACTAAAAAATACAGATCCATTGTTGAAGCTTGATGGTTCAATTTTCACTAAGGATTGATTACAAATAGCTAGTTATTAAATTTATTTATAAAAAACATAAAAAATAAAAATAAAAATAAATGAAAAAAACACATAAATAATAATAATAATAAGAGCAACACCCAAACACTAATGAAAATTAACTAAACCAAATATGACCCCACTAACCTGGCCTTGATTTTTTTTAAAAAAAATAAGGTATTTCATTTTTTTTCAGTAGTTGCTTTCGCTTTTTTATTGGACTCATTGCGTCTTGGGATCCATTCGTGCGCCCTCAGCCTCTTGCATATACACCCCTGCTAGATATTTATATTTCTTATTTTATTTCTTTGGTCACCCCTTAACCACAGTTAATTGTTAAAATAAACTTAAATCACCTACTTTTTCACGCGCACTCGCGCCAAACATACATTTTTCTAAACAAATAAAATGAACTAGCCGTTCACTTAACACGTGCTTCATGCGCTATAGATACATCTAAGTTTATTAAAAATGAACCCGTTGTCACAATGCATACACTACACAAAAAGTGCTAAACACGCACATAATTTTTAATCAATGAATATGCATTTAGAGACTTGAGTTTGGGTATGGAAGTCCGGGTTTTGTTTCAAGCACCGTTTCATCCTAATAATTTGTAATTAAAATTTTAAGAAGGAACCGTCGTTTTCTTATTAAGGTTTACAACCTAATAAAGTTCACCTATTTTTAAGTAATTTCTTAAAACGAACCATTCATTAACCTAATTTTTCTCATTGCACATTTTTCCCTTTTCAATAAATGCACTTCATGAGATGGGCATGTGCAGTCTTTCAAGCTATCATTGCTTACAAAAGTCTAGTTATATCCTGAGTGGGTTATTGATGTATTATGGTTTTCTTGTATGATAAGATTACGGGTGCGGTATATAGTTTTTTTTTTGTTTGCCTGATACAGGGATTCATGGTGTTTGTATGTCTTGCATAACATGAAGCTTTCAATTGCATATGTGTAGAGGTCATGTATCTATTGAGATTGCTAGAAGGGTATCAGAGCTTTGTTTGCTTCTGTATGAGTGGTGATTTCTTCTGGACTTAGGGATTCATCTTCAGAGGATGCGCCCAAGAATGTCACATAGCGCGGACCTTCTATAAGCTGTGGCTCTGATGGCTCTGACTCCTGTTGACAAGGGGCATCATCATCATCTTTTCTCCTGAATGAATGGTCAGGGCGATAGGAGCCACTGATGAACTTAACTTTTATACCTTTGATCCATTGCTTATGTAGATTCTGCATGCTGTGTGATCCATTGGTCAACCCAAATGGAACCATGGTTATTCCATCCAACACCTCGAGATCCTCAGCCTCTGAGGTCTCTATGGTGGGGACATCGACAAGATCATCCGCTATCAGAGAAACTTCTTCAACTGACTTTCATAATACTTCTTCAACTGCACTTTCATAACCTGCTTCTTTTTCGCTGCTAGAGAGCAATACATCCATGCTTTTATTTCGCTGCCAGAGAACATTACATCCATGCTTCTATTTTGCTGCCAAAGGTGATTTCAAAAGTCAAT
The DNA here is from genome assembly GCF_053477565.2 of Lygodium microphyllum. Lineage (NCBI taxonomy): Eukaryota > Viridiplantae > Streptophyta > Polypodiopsida > Schizaeales > Lygodiaceae > Lygodium > Lygodium microphyllum. Next base: position 608,371 of record NC_141139.1, on the reverse strand, counting down.
TTGGGTTGAGACAGGAGATATTCTCCCATGGACAAAGACTTTGCCTCCTTCGGTAGTTGGCTTACAGTGCCCACTGTTAGGGACTATGCCTTTGTTTTCTTGGGAAAGATCTGTTTGACAACCTCTTTGTCTCATGTTATACCATCTCTTACTTCATTGGAGGAGTCTGTTATGACTATGATGGACGTAGATCCATTGCCTTTTTGTGATCCATACAATTTCAACACCACTTTATTGGATCCTCTGCCTAGGGTTAGGGTTTCTTTAAACCATTCCGTCCTTGCTCTTGCTTCAAAAAGCCAAGGTCTTCCCAAGAACAAAGGGTATGAGGTCACGTAATAATTTAGTTTGATCACCAAATATGTTAGCCAATAGTCTCTTCTTGCAAGGGTTGTTTTTACGTAGGGGAGGATGCCCAATGGTTTGATTCTGCTTTGGTCTGCCAATCTGATAAGCCACTGTGTAGGTTGAATTCCTTGCAAACCTAGATCCTTCATTGTTACGTCCGTCATTATGTTTAGTGATGAGCCTCCATCAATCAATGCATATGAAATAAAACATCCTTCTATCCATACACTAATCTTTAGGGTTCCAAGATCTAGGAAAGCGTTAGCCACATCCACTTCCTTCACAGGTTCTGAGGCTTTGTTGGACTTTGTTGTTGTTGGGGGAGCGATCCTTAGGCCGTGTTTTCTTGTCAAGATACTTTTGAATGTTTTTCAGTAAACTAGGAGACAACATTAGCAACTGTTGGAATGTTAGGTTTGGTTTAAAGGTGTCTAAGTCTTTGACCAGATCATACTCTTTGATAGGATCCACAGGCTTTTCCAACCGATTGGGAAATGGAGCCACACCCACTTTTATCTTCCCTTTTTCTTCTAGGAGTGGCAGCATATGCGCTTCTTCTTCATGAGGAGGGACTATTGTCCTGTAACTTTGAGAGAGAAACCTCCTTGGACCAAAATTAGGACCAAACTCCCTAGGCTTTGGTCAAATGTCCTACATTGTAATTTTGGATTCTAACAAGTTGAATCTTGTGTTTCATCTTTTTGTCTTTGTTCATGCATCTCTTTCAGAGAGCGTACATCCTCTATATATCGTCTTCAAATGGTATGAACAGAAGGCTCCATGAATGGTTGGTTTTTGGGTACATTCAATGGCTAAATGTCTCGCTTGATGGAACTTTTGGCACCATGTATTTGAACGCATCACATATCTCGCACCTTCCACCACAGGAGTGGATATATTGGCGTTATTTACCTTCAGCGTCTGTAGTTGTTCTGTTATCACATCCATAAGCTCTTTCTTGATACTTTTGACTAAGTTAGATAGGTAGTCCTTCAGATTTTCACCTCCTGAAGTACTTGTAGTAGGGTTTTGGGAAGCTTCTATTATTACTACATACATGGGTTGGGTTGATCCAAGAGGTCCTCTATTCTAATACTGATTCAGAGCTCCTGTTGAGACTTGGGGTTGTTTATTCCACTGGGTAGGATTCTACTGTTGCTGAGTCACTAGTGGAGGAACTTTGTGAGGCCATTGCTGTTGTGGTTGAACCATCATTTGAGGCATTGTCGTTTGCGACCACTGTGGATTAGGTGCATTATAATGCGGCATTGTTTGCATTTGGGGATAGGGATAGGGAACTATTCTTGGAACTGCATTTGGTGGATATACCATTCCTGGCATGGGAGGAGGTAAGACTTCTCTTCTTGGAGTCATTGAGACAGCCTTGCTTCAACTTCGTCATATAATTTTGCACCTTCCACTGAGCTTGCAGATTGACTAGTCTTCTACATTCCACGAACTTGCGAACTTTTAGTTGTAGGCCTTTGAGGAATACTCCTTTCAGGATGCCTTCATCCAAATGATGATTAGTCCATCTCTTCAATATGGATTCCATTCACGAGACATAAGCTTCCACTCTTTCTCCAGAGGACTAACTTAGGTTTATGAACTCCTCTCGCATCTGCTCTTCAAAACCTTCACGCCTGAATTTAGTAAAGAGTGCCAACTTCAGGTCATCCCATGTGCCAAAAGCTCTTGTTGCTTGTCTCTCATACCATTGAAATGCTGTGCCCTTGAAAGTGACGGAGAAGAATGGTAATCAATGCTCAGGGGTTCTGGCATTATTAGCCACACATGCTACCATAAATTCTGCTCCATGAAGATCGGGGTCTTCATTGTACTCTTCCTTAAAAATTGGCAATGAGACTACATTTTTTGGCCTATCATCAATATTTCCAGGACAAATTTGACTAGGAAGGGGACCTTGAATTTCCATGGGGACTTCTATAAAGTTATGAGGTTCTGATGTTTTCTGTAATCTTCTATAGAGCCTCTGTTTTTGGTCTGTTTCTGTTCTATTCTCTTCTGTAGATCTTCTGTAAGTGTTCTGTGATATGAGGGTTTACTTTGGAAAAGTTTTCTAACTTTTGGAAAGGATGAATCTAAGTTAACAAGAGCAAAAAAAAATGGAAGAAGCAGCTGCTAAAGATTGAAAAGAAGATTGAAGTGAAGTGACAGTAGTGAGCTATGAAGAGACATTGTAGTGGCTTTGGTGCCCTTTCATATCAGACATGCCTCTTGGGAGGTGTATCCATGACCTAAGAAGGATTATTGAGAGTGATTATTAAGTATTGTAGTAAGGAGATGATGTACTATTGATTGAGAGAGACAGAGAGAGTTAGAGATAGCTAATTCTATCAAAACCATGTATCTATTTATGAGAGATTGAGAGAGAGAACTATGAAGACAATGAAGATGGATACTATGTGATTATTTCCATTAAAAAATGATGTATTCTTTTGTGTTTCTTGTTCTATTGATGGATTCTATGAAGATGTTGAAGATTGTGGTTGATTCTATTAAAATCTGTGGGGAGATATCTACTATGATGCTATGTGAAGATTTGTTTTTTTCCTTGTTGTGGTTCTTAAAAGAAAGATACAAAAGCTTGTTGATGTTACAAGATAAATTTTATTGTAGTGGAAAGCCCTTTTCCTTGGTTTCTTTCTTGGGGCTCCATGTTTTTGGTGCACAGCCAGGGAACCTTGCCATCAACAAGTATAAGAAGAGGCTGAAAATGAAGGAAATGGCATTGAAGAAAAATTCAATGGATATTTGCAAAATTCCTTCTTCCAGTGAAGAGTTGGAGATTCTCATTACCAAAGCCAATTTCCACAAGAAGTTCATCCCACAATGGCGAAAACACATTACGATCATGATGCAAGCTCGATATGGTGGACTATTTCCTCTTTCAGTTGAAGCAACAGAGATGTGCATCTTGGTAGCAAATTTTTTGGGAACAAACTGAAGTGCAGAAACAAAGAGAATGACCATCCATGGAAGATTTGACATTCATTGAGAACTTCCCAGACATCATTAAGTGGGAGATCGTGAAGAAGCTTCAGGAGTCGAGGTCTGTGTAGGTTCACGAAAACAAGAAAGAAAAGAGTTGGAATTTGTTCGTGGATGCTCAACAGCAAGATACGTGGGATGCTTGGTGTTCTGACAATCTTCTATTTGTCCAATTAGAAATCCACTGGAAATTGCTAGACAGACTATTCTTTACAACATACATTGTTGAAACCCTCAAAAGCTGGCATTATTATGATGATGGCACAACAACGATCCTAAGAAGAATGAGTTTTGATACTTTCAGAATAGAATATCTCCCCCTTTGTAGTGGTTTGAAAGATGAATTCAGAGATGTTGAAAAGAATAAAGTAGAAGAGATGTTGGTCAGAGAATCCTCCAAAGACTGAAGTCCCCCTTTGATTCTATTCTATTGAGTATAGACAAATTGGTTGGAGCTAACCCCTTGATGAATGATGCAATCAAGAGACAAGCGCTAGAACGAGTCTAAAGGGACATGAGATATTTTATAAGATTTCAAAAGACCTCAACCTTTATCAATCATCAATCCATGCTTTATACAAAAGAAAATTAGAACAAAACAGAAGTAAAATAGAACCTCAATAGAACCTACCAGAACATCACAGAGTCTCATATTTCTACTAAGAATCATCATGAGCTTCCAAAACATAATCAATATAATCCAAAAACACTTTCAAACACTTCCAAAACAACCAATCATCACTCAAAATCCATAAAAAATCAACCATTCAAGCCTTAAAAATAACAAAAATCAACAAAAAAATCTAGTCATTTCAACATTCGACAAGCGTGTGGAGCTAATCCATGCGACGAAGGCGGGAGTAGTAGCCATGGCACACAAAGAGAGAAGGGAGAAGAGCACAAGTGTAGGGAAGTAGAGAATGAAAGTGAAAATGAGTTTGGAGTTATAGCTTTTATGTATCTAGGGTTTTAAATAAAGGTTCTTTTTTAACCCTAAAGTTTCAAATTAAAACTCTTACTTTAGTTTCTTTATTTCAATACTTTAAAGTAACTGTTAAAATTACTCTTACAGACAAATGCTTTGTTCTACATTATTATATCCTCGAATATACTTGGATCACTGAGTATATTCAAGTCCAACTATACAGAAAATATATAAAATTTTTAAGAAAAGAAAATTGAAAGACCTTCAAAATACCTTGGATCCAATTTAAGATTTAATTTTAAGAAATAAGTAGAAGAGATAAGCTATAATATATCATTATGCAAAGACAATATGGTATAGATTATAGAACTCCAGCTTGTAATTTAATTATGATTTTAACCAGCATGATTGACTAATTACAGTATGTATTATTGTATGATTGGATCATAGTAAACTAAGATTATCTAAATTGAAAGTACTCCGAAGTTTAAAAAAAGTTTATATTCATTCTTTATTTTAAAAAAATTACAAGGATTCCAATATCTCAAGGATATGTGAAGAAGCACATTATTTACATGTCATGGATTGCTCACTACGAATCCTGACTTTTCTATTATCTAACTTGAAATAGAAGTTGCAGAGGGGCTCATTGGACATTAATTGGACTTCTTGTCTGAAAAAAGAAATAGGCCAATAGCTCTATGCACTAACCATAAAAGGATTATGACCATTCCACAAGATAACCACATCTATGAGAGTTGTATGTGTCTCATCTCGGGTATCTTGATCTAAGTTGATCTACTCCCCTTGCAAAAGTTGCCATCTTCTATATCGAAAGCGAATACATAGATTTTTTCTAGCGATGAAATATCTATAATTAAAAAGAAATAATGGTAAGTAAGTGCAAATAACACAAAAATTCATCTAAGCAAGACCTATATCAATTAAATCAAGGCATTCAAAGTAGTAAAAAAGATTTACCTGAATGTGAGATCAGATTGGTTGACCTTGTATTCAATCATCTCATCAAAATGTGTTCTTTTGACTTGCCAAGACTCACCCAATAGCTGACTCATCCATTCCTCGAATGGACACTTGCATTGATAAGTAATCTTTGTTTTCTTCAGAATATCACATGAACCAAACAAAATGTGCAAACAATGAGAATGGAATAAACCAACTAAGATACACATCTTTGGAGCTTGTGGTGGGTTTCATAGCACTATTCATGTCAGATTTTATCTTGAACTTACATGCTCATGACAACTCCAAGCTACCAATCAACCATTTACCACTAGATAGTAGCGGCGATGGGACATGCTACAATCTCTGGCTTTCTACTACATACAATGAATTATAGAAAAACTTATTTTGATTTGCAAGTTGATTTGCAAAGTTGCTATCATAGATCAAAGAACCTATGTCTTCATGTCAAACATGTATCTTGCCACTCAAACATTCCACATTCTGTCATTCATGCAAAGTTGATCGATATAGAGCTATCAATAAAACAAGATTGAATTAGAACACTACAATGATTTTCAGAAAAAATTATGATGCAAAAGAATAAACAATGATAAAATTTAAAAACTTACTATTTTGTTTATAAATTGCAATGTAGTTTCTATCATGTACAGAGATTTGTTTGTGCGTATAAGCATGTTGGATGAACACTTTTGTTACTGTACTTGTTCCATTGAACACTTTTCTGAACTCTAAAATTTTACCTTTCCAATGTTTGCTAGGGTTTGCAACATCCTTATGCGTGACCTTGAAACTCCCTTGAGTACTTGGGTGCATCAAACTTATCAAAAATCCAATTACTGCCACTATCTTTCCTATTGAAGACCTCCACTGCAAGTATGTTATTGATGTTTTTCCTCCGTGAAGACATCTATGATAACCAAATAGAAAAGTTACCTATCAACACATGTATAATTTACAAATGTTCTCTCCAAATGAAATGAAATTTAAATGGAGCAATTTAAAAAAAACATTGTACCTACAATTCTTTTCACAAAGAAGCCCAGAGATGTTGAACAAGGAGTTGACTTATAACAAGACCATTGTTCCTTCATTGAAAAATTCCTAGAGTACAAAAAAAAAGAAATATCGAGTCAAAGCATACATATAACTTACATAGGCTTTGTCCAAATGAGTTGAAACTTAACCATGGAGCAACAGAAAAAAGTGGCAATATACATGTGGCTCTCTTTGCAAAGAAGCCCAAAGATGTTGACGAAGTCGAATTTTAAAAAATTGTTGTTCTCCACCCTCAAAGACTTTGGGAGTAAAAAAGTAAAGAAAAACTCAGTATGCATATAGCTTGCACATATTTTGTCCAAACGTGATAAAATCTAGCCATGAAGTAGCAAAAAAACAAAATAATATACTTGTAACTTTGTTTACAAAGAAATCATAAGATGTTGAAGAAGAAGTTGAGTGTTCCAAAAGATCATTGTTCTTGGAAGTAAGAGACTCCTAGAGTACTAAAATAAAAGAAATTACATATCAGAAAATGTACATAACTTGCACACGTTTTGTCCAAACGAGATAAAACTTTACCATAGAACATCCATGGAAGAGAATAATATACCTGTAAAGTTTTGTGAAGAAAATCTTAGGGCTTTGGTAGAACAAGCTTTTCTCTCATAAAACTTGTGAAACTCACTCTGTGTTTGTGTAGAGGAAATGAAATTTCACAGGTAGGGCAAGCAACAATGAGGCTGTAAGATTTCGTCAAGAAAGAAGAAGTGGGGAAAGAGATATGATAAATTTGAGATCCGCCTAAGAAAGCGGAAAAAATTAAAAATGGGAGAAATGAAAAGTCAAACATAAAAAAATAAGAAAATAAAAATTCGAGTCGCAAACTTCCAGGAAGTGTCAGCATTGTATTCCCCATATTTTCCCTTATTTTATTGTTGAGGAAAGATTTGGACAAAGATATGGCTAGAAGATTCATGTTACATGAATCTGGAATCCCAGCTCTCTCATTGGTTAGGCATATATTTCTTTATTCACTTCTTAAAGGGCAAAAAAGAGAGTCCATATTTCTCCTAATGGACACACATTAGAGGAGTTTTGAGGTCTCAAAAATGCCCTGCAAGCGATCATAGAGAGAGAGAAAATATTTTAAGAAATAAAATAATTTTTTAGATTTTTAAAACTTTTATATTTTGGTAAGTAAATATATAAAAAATTGTTAATAAGTCATTGTCGCGATATCATCGTGGTCACATCAAACCTAGAAATCTAGGCTACCATAAAGGTGACAAAGATTGCCATAATGAAGATCTTACTCATTCTCATTAAAGTGAAAACTAATATTCAATTTGAATTTTGTTCGACGTTTGATTACTTCCCTCCATTCTCACTCTCTTCTTTCTTTCCCATCCTTACTAGTTTCTTCTTCGTTTTCCTTCTTATTTCTAATTCGCTTAAAAAATATAAAATATGACATTTATAAATAATTGTATTAATTTGTGAGGTTGATTTTGTTTAGGTCTCTTCTTCAAGCGAATGCAAGTGAAACAGATTCTTTGAAAGAATCTCACTTTTATCATCATCTTCTTCCTTCAATAGTTTCAAAAGTTACTTTGGAGAAGAAGAAATTAAAAAAGGCAAATAAACAATGCTTGGAGTCATGAGTCATTTATAAAGGATCATTCTTTGGATACTGAGTTAGTGTAGAAGACATTAGATAATGTTGGTATTAGTGGAGATGCTTATATATAACTTTTTCACTTTTTACAGTCAAATATGAAGCAAGGACAAGTATGTAATTGTATACTTTCAAGGCCATCTATGGTTAGAACTATTAGATAGAGAGTGAATAACAAAGTGGCGGAGATTTTGGGTGAGCCTTTCCATATAAAGACTAGCTTCAAGGGTTAAAAAAATGAAGTTTTATTCAATAAATTTAACAATATGTCTCACCCTACAATGTTTAATGATTAGATTCTATGACTTGAACCTAGAAGAGGCACAAGGAGTGGCTAGATTTGTGGTTAAACTTGACGAAAGTGAGATTCTAAAATGTACAAAATTAGAGAGGGTCTCTATTACCTTGATGAATAGAGTACTATT